>NW_027210715.1:600000-772500 GCF_029030835.1 Brachyistius frenatus
CCACACTCCCATATGCAGGTTAGGAGACACAGACACAGAGAACCATGAAGAACAGGAACAATGACACTGTTCAGGTTCAGGAACAACCGGGGAGCAGATGTGGACAAGGAAGAGCCAGGATGTTGGAAAAAAAAAACTTGTGTTTTAGAAGTGAATCGTGCACTTCAAGAACATATTCAAAAATTGTAAACATTTAATGTCGGATATGATGTCGTATTCAGTTTGCACTGTATATATGTGGAGTTAAGCTGGCAGCTGTGACATTATGTGAAAAGGGCCTTTACTGACCTTGAATTTTGAGGAATTAAAACGTTATTATATTGCACCCAACTTTGTTAAAACCCTGCAATTGGACCAACTGGACCTCAGAGCTAGCCCAGTGTAAACCACACCCAATTTCACTCTGAATATGGGTCTGGCACCCTCCATAGGGAATCGCTTGCAGTCATCCCAGGCGTAGACTTCGGGTTCATTTCAACCAATCAGCAAACACCGAAACCGGCCATAAACTCTGCCACTGCTGCAACTACTTACGGTTCGTTTCCACCAAAGCCAATTTTGCTGAATACAGCATATTTTTCAAATTATTTTATTGAACACAAGCAGCTTGTTGTGGCACTGAGTGTTTATTCTGTGCTGAACGAACAGCAATCTTTCTCCGGTCAGCGAGAGTTGACGTTGCGCTTGTCACTGTCACCAGCCGTCCATTCACAGTGATGAAGGGGCGGGACAAACACGGTTAACCACTGACACTGGTCGCTAATTGGTCTGCCCATCAGTGTGGCTGTGCAAATGCTAATACAAGCCAAGTTACCAGACAGTTACCATAGCGAAGAAAGTTAAATCTGTGAGTGACAGGCTACCTCAGAGTGTTCAGCAAAAAGTGTCCCACGAGCTTAATCTGTTACTTTAGCAAAAGTTTTAGTAAAATAGACTTTAACTCATACACTTATACACACACGCTAGAAGCTTATACACAAATGTTATGAAATAATTTTAAATTAGGGGGCCCAAAAAGTTTAACCAAAACATCCTAAAGAATGTGACCTCTAAACCTCCTCTGAAGAGGAAGCTCGTAGGTTGTTTTGTGGTTATTTGCTGTATCATCACAAACCCTGTTATCATATTTCCCTCTTCAGCCATGTTTTTGAGAAATACAACCAAATTTGACCTGAGGATTTTCAAAGTCTAAACATGTTTTAATGTGTGTGTGGACAACATTAAAACCTATAAGGTGTGCAGTGCAAAACAACGTGGAGATACCTCCTGCATTCACTCCACATCCCCAAAGTGTCAGGAGTTGCTTGGCAACAGGCACAGAGGTGAATCGCAGTGCAAAAATGGTGGCATCTCAAAAGCAGAAAAACAAATCTCTTTGTGTGCAATAATGACTCTTCTCTGAAGGATGTGAAAAAAAAAAAAAGACAATCACAGACACACAAAGTAGCCGCCGATTGCTGAAGCTGTTCCACTCTAAATGCTGCAAAGATTGCTCTGGCTTTTGAGAGCAAATGAAAAATGAATGAAGGAGATATGGTTCATTTTTTTTAAGATGCTGGAAACATGCATTTTTTTTTTGTGGCGTGCAGGCTTCTTGGTGAAGGTTGTTTCAGATGTGCCCTGCATGTATTTATGGAGAACAGCTTGAAAATTTTTAATAAATTACGTCAAAGTTTTTGAAACATGATACATTTATACAGAGGTAGAGTGAAGTCACTGCTTTTAAGGCACAAGTAAGTCACCAGTTGTGGCATTGACTTACCAAGTCGAGATCAAAAAGTAATCTTTGACCACCAAACTGTAATGATATCTATAATGTTTTGACAAAATTATTGTACTGATAATAATACCATTTATAAAATGATATTATTAAACATAAAACTTGATTAGAAACAAGAGCATGTATACAGAAACTTGAAACTGAAACAAGTGTTCACTTTAAAATTAAGAAAATTGCACTTAAGGCATAAACCTTCATGTCAACAATTTGTGTGCGTTGTTGGAGAGTTTGTTTTGCAACTGCAGAACTCTGACTAGACTTTATGGTCATAAAGCTCTGGTAGCTCTGAGTCACAGACAGTGTACAGCAATTCATTTTCAGTATTATTTCCCAACAGACACATCTTTCTCTTCCTACAGAGCATGTTTAAGTGTTGATGCCATTTATTCGCTTTTTAAGAACCTAGATTCAACTTGGAAAAGTTTGCTGTGACATTATTCAATTCAATTCAATTCAATTCAATTCAATTCAATTCAATTCAATTCAATTCAATTCAATTCAATTCAATTCAATTCAATTCAATTCAATTCAATTCAATTCAATTCAATTCATGGCACTTAACACATTAAAGTCCTTACAGCAAGACTTTACAATATTAAACAGAGAAAACCAACAATTCAACATTCCCACATAAGCTAGGAGGGAAAAAACCCTCCTCTTTAAGGGAGAAAAACCTCCAACAGAGGGAAGAAAAACTCCCTTTAACAGGAGGAAACCTCCGACAGAACCAGGATCAGAGGTGGGCGGCCATCTGCCTTGACCGGTAGGGGTGAGAGGAGAGCAGAGAGAGAAAAGGACAGCATAGAGATAGAAGAGAAGAACTGTTGGTGGAGACGACAAGCGCAGAGTAGAGACATGCAGCTCCATGACGGGACATGTGGAAAAGAAAGAAGAGAAACTACACGAGTGAAGGAACTGAATGGAGACAACAGACAATAAGAAGAAACTATGGGAGAGAAAAAGATGGTGAGGTATGAGTCAGTTAAAGAGTAGGAGGAAAGAAAAGAAGCTCAGCATGTAACAAAGTCCCCCAGCAGCATCGGCCTATAACAGCATAACTATGGGTTGGTTCAGGTCTACCTGAGCCAGCCCTAACTATAGGCTTTATCAAAAAGGAACGTTTTGAGTCTAATCTTAAAGCCAGAGAGGGTTTCTGCCCCTCGAACACAAACTGGGAGCTGGTTCCACAGGGGAGGAGCCTGAAAACTGAAGCTCCGCCTCCCATTCTACTTCTGGAAACTAGGAAACTAGTAGACCTTCTTTTGTTTTACTAACTGATTAGTTTCATCTGGTTTTATAGAAAGATATAGCTGAGTGTCATCTGCATAACAATGGAAGTTGATGCAGTGCTTCCTGATGACATCTCCTAATGGAAGCATGTACAAAGTAAAAAGTATTGGACCTAACACTGAGCCTTGTGGAACTCCATAACTAACTCTTGTTTGTCTGGAAGACTCATTGTTGACATGGACAAATTGGAATCTATCCGATAAGTAGGATTTGAACCAATCTAATGCAGTTCCTTTGATCCTTGTAACGTCTTCTAATTTCTGTAATAAGATCGTATGATCAATCGTATCAAAAGCACCACTGAGGTCCAGAAAAAGTACAGCGACAAGTCCATTATCTGAGACTAACAAAAGGTCGTTAGTAACTTTCACCAGAGCTGTTTCTGTGCTATGATGAACTCTAAAGCCTGACTGAAAATCTTCAAACAGATCATTCCTTTGTAAATGATTAAAAAGCTGATTTGTAACAACTTTTTCAAGGATTTTAGAAATAAACGTCAGGTTGGAAATTGGTCTGTAGTTTCCTAAAACAGCTGATCAAGAGTCGGCTTTTTAAGTAAAGGTTTAATTACAGCCACTTTAAAAGCCTGCGGTACATAGCCGGTTACAATAGATAGGTTGATCTGATCTAATATGGAAGTATTAATTAAAGGGAAGACTTCCTTAAAAAGTTTAGTTGGGATGGGATCTAACAGACAGCTAGAGGATCCAGATGAAGAAATGATTCTAGTTAACTCAGAGAACTCAACAGGAGAGACATTTTCCAAGTTTACATCTGGTCCTACAGTTGCTTCCAGGGCTGCTGTGCTTAACATCACATCAGTGATGGTGTCAGGAAGGGTCGGTCCGATTCTCTCCCTCATAGTAAGAATTTTATTAGTAAAGAAGTTGATGAAGTCATTACTGCTGAGAGCTGAAGGAATAGAGGGTTCAACAGAGCTGGGATTCTTTGTCAGCCTACTACAGTGCTGAAAAGAAACCTGGGGTTGTTCTTGTTGTCCTCTATTAATGATGAATAATATAAAGTCCTGGCCTTACGAAGAGCTTTCTTGTATAATATTAGACTCTCCTTCCAGGCAGGTGAAAGTCTTCTAAATTAGTGGAACTCCATTTCTTTTCCATCTTTCTAGTCGCTGCCTAGCAGAGCGTAGTTCTGAGTTGTACCATGGAGACAACTTCCTCTGGTTCATGACTCTCTTCTTCAGAGGGGCGACATCATCTAGACTTGTAGCAGAGATACTGCAGTGTTTTCTACCAGATGATCCACCTGTGTGGGACTATTATGATGTGCTGAGGGTGGGGCGGCCCCACTACCATGTGTATTTTTGAAACAATAAGTGCAATCATAATATTCTGAGACTGTTCCTGTTGAAATAGGGCATGGAGCTCGGGGAAGCATTGAATTTCATAAGTAAATATTTTTAAGTTATGCCACTTGATCAACCTCAGCATTTGTGATTTTATTATGTTCTTCAAGATTACAGAAAAACTCCTGGCCTGATTTTCATGAAATGTGGGAGAAGGTTGCAGCACTTGCCGAGGAAGAACCCATTTAATTTTGGGGGGGATCGGAAACACAGATTATGTTTCACCTTCGTTAACATGGTGAGATACCAAACGCTGTACATCTTAACTCTGGATCCTGTGTGTTCTGTAAGCGTATTGTGTAACTTTCTGTTGAAAGTGATAACATGGATTTGTCTTAGTTCTTTTATTTTAGCTCCCTGACACCAAATCTGTCCGTACAGCGGTAATTTCAAATGGTAACATAAACTTGCTCTACTCAAGAACTTGTGTTGCAAAATTTAGTGTAAATTTTATGCTGCATGTACTTTTTCAGGTCCACTAGTTTAGAAGTTAGTAGTTTTTTCTGTGACTCCCTTAACTTTACTTCTACTTAACTCTGCTGCTCACTGTGTCAGATGTTTAGAACTAAAAGCAAATTATTTTTATCTTTGGGTTTGTCCTTAACAGGCAAGCTGTTCATAGCTGTCCATAGTGCTGAATTATAATATGCTATTATTGATTGATCTGTTGGTTATTTTCTTAATTAAAACCTATCAAATAATTGTCACAAAAAAAATGAAATTGAAATGACCATTGGACTTTTTAACAAAATACAACAACAAAAAACCGAATAATTTGAATTAATGATTTTTTTTATATATATATATATATATATCATATTTGATACATCCGGCTTTTATGCCAATTTATTGACTACATAAATGTTTACATTTAGAAAGAGAAATCAATGGCACTCACTGGATTAGGAACATTTATAGCATGTTAGTTAAGTTGGTTTTGTTTTTTTAAACAGTTTCATATCTCAAGTCTTCTTCATCCTTCCTCATCACTGCTACCTGAGTTTCCTGCAATAAGCATTACATTAAGAGTCCATTCCTCCTCCTCATCATGCTCATCTTCCATTAACTGCTCCATTTCACTTGATCTGCAGACCATAACCATGCTGATGACATATCTAAAACAGAATTTATTTATTTTTTGTGTATTTTTTATGTATTTGACATTGTGGTAGATACAATGCAGATTGTATTATGAAATCCAATACAATGACAATTATGGGGTTTACAAATAAATGACCATAAAAGACATTTTGTATCATTTTTGAAACACCTTTTCAACACGGTTTTACCTTCCAAAAGGTACAAAATGTCAAGCAATCATGAGCTCCTTCAATGCAGTACATACTCATAGAAATATGAAGAATGATATAAATGTCACTATAACTGCAACTTTTTCAAAGATCACCCTGCCAAAAACCTACCAGTCACAATGTGGAACAGCTGTTTTGAATTTGGCAACCAAAGGTTGTGCTACTGCTTGCAGTGCACAGATAATCCAAGTTCAGGAGAGTATTGATCATATTGACTATGTAGAGGTCTCAGAAACTCATGGGTCAAATAAGATAGAAATGGCTTCATAGAGTTAATCAATACATTTTTGGTCTATAATTGAATAGATGCCCTTGACAATGTCTTACAGCCCAAGGTGACTTCCTCACGTTGGTTCAACCAATATATTTTATTAAGGAGGAGAGAACAAGTGGCAACGTGACCCATTGGTTTGTGAACGGCCATGATGAAGCCTTAAGTTCGAATATTGTTCGTCGCCATCTTGCTTCAGAGCGGTTTGGAGCCAGAAGTGACCATATTTGGTCGATTTGGTGAAACTGACTCAATCTGATTGGAAACCCGACAATTAAACGCCCCGCCCATTAATATTGAAAATCTGACTGCACTACATGTCTGTCAATCAAACAGACACACCCCCAAAAACACTTTTTGAGGTCTATTTTTTAATTAATGATGGCCCATCATCATTTGATGGACCACCAGAAAACTAATGCAAAGGAGTGACTTTAGTTAACAATACAAATATGTCTCGTGGAAAAAACCTGACTTCATATTTCATGAGACAATTGGAATGGGAGTCTATCGAGCCGGAGGCTTTTTGAAGCCAACCTCTAGTGGCACTTGGTGGTATTGCAGCTTAAGGCACTTCCTCATTTTTCAGACTTTTACATGCAGTTTATGGGATTGATTAACATGTTATTGAAGTAATTATAGTTTGAGTTATACATTTAAGAAATTATACTCTGACAATGAGATAAAATTAATGATTTGAAAGTTTGGGAAAGTGGAATTGACAAAGAAAATAAAGCTGCAGCTTCCTCTGTGGGTGAAGTACATCTTCATCCACAGAGGAATGAAGATGAAACGTGAGGGAACAGCTGTTGTTATTGAAGTTTTTCATTAGCTTAATGTATGTACTTGCTTGATAAGTATGTAAGTTAAATGAGTGTTAAATTACTAAGAACAGACTATGAACACTATTTAAAACCCAGTTTCTGTGTTGGTAGCTACAAAACCTGTGGTTCCCCGTGTATTCTGACACCTTTATATCACAGATAGCATTAACATTTTAAACCATTTGTGTTGCAGTAACTCTTCTGAGGGATGAAACCACATGGGCCCATCTTTGCTCCCCAGGTGCATCATTGAGCCTTGGCTGCCCAAGACCCTGTCGCCAGTTCGCCGGTTGTCATTCCTTCGACTTGTGTTGGGTACTAACTCCCGCATAATAGGAACTCCGCACAAGACCAGCAGTTTTCCAGATATTCAGACCCATTCATCTAGCCCTTGCAGTTTATCCCTTGTCAAAGTCTCTCAGATCTTTATGGTTGCCTATTTTCGCTGGTTCCAACACATCAAGTTCAATAACTGACTCTTCACTTGCTGCCATTGTAACGAGAAAATCTATGTTTTTCACCTGTTAGTGGATTTTATGCTGTGGCTGATATTTTTAAGCATGACTAGAATTGTTCACAGCAAAGTCTGTGGTTGTTTGTAATTGTGAAGAACTAACGGAAAAAAAATCTGTTTTTCAAAACTGATGAAATTGTGGATCAAATAAACAATTCTTTCAAAACTGATCAAATCTGGATGAGAGGCAAAACATCACTTCTAATTTCCATCATTTTCTAGTTATTCAAAATAAGAAATCACATTTGGATTATTTTGTATTGACATTCTCCAACAGAATCAAAAGAGTGTCTTCACACAACATCAAATGTGACTGTAACAAGTCCTGTGTTAAGGATGGTGGGTTCCACCAACAAACCACACTGCAGCCACAGATCTCCCCTTTTAGACAGGGTTTATTCAGCCCAAATCCCTCACGGTCACCGTGCCCGCGCTCTGCTGCCGTGCCCCCGAGCGCTGGTCACGTCCCTCTATCTTTACTCTCCTCCAGTATCCTTCTCCCCACTCACTTTATAGGAGAGAGCTCATCAGTCCACATCCAGCTCAGCTGTGCTCATTAGTCCACATTTGGCTGAGCTGGGCTCATTACATCTTCCCGGCACCGTTCCCTGAACCACTCCCCCACTCTCTCCCCTCTGCAGCTGAGCTAAAACCACACCCCGCCACCACAGTGACGATTCTGATTTATTTTCTACCTAAATTGACAATCTATCAGAATGAAAACACACTTGAAAAAAATGTGCTGTAGTCAAAGTGAAACTACTGTGTGCTGTTAATAAAAAAGTTTTCATCTCGCATCCATGGAGATTGTGAAATATTGAATTTGAGTAGCTAACCTTTAGAGTCAAAGGTGCTGAAATTTTCTCTCACAGCACAAAGATTCGTCCTTGAAGCTTTCAGCAAAACTTCAGCTATAGAAATTGCTGTCTTTTCATCTCCTCTATGCTGAGCTACTGCGACTGCCATGGAAACACGCGTTCTCAGTGTAAATCAGACATTTTGAAGCCAGATAAGAGCAAGGACATTTGACCATTCTAGTCGGCTGCTACAAATGATGAATTACGCACTCAATCATTTGACGTGACCTGTGCAATCATGTAAAGTAGTGTAATTTCTCATAATTTGTCACTCAAAAAGAAGAAATCTCATTCATTACGTTACCCGACAATCTGCAGGTTAATGTTTTTTTCCATTTTCAAATGTCAGTTGATGGAAAACAGTTGAAATGCTGATTTTGTTCATTCTTTCGGGGATAATTATTTAAATGAAATTGATAAATGTAACACAATCCAGGTCATACATCGACAAATTTGTCACATCCGTCTCTGAATTTTTCTACAGGGAGATTTGTGGCGGTTGAAGCCTATAGCTGAGCATGTAACCTTTCTCCCCTTTGCCAACCTGATGGGAGTCATTACTGGCGAATTGACATATGGGTAAGCTATGCTTCAGGAGGAAGCCATCTGGCATAATGTTTGCTGGCAAGCGTTCACATTTACAGTACACAAGATAGACTTTTTATGTCCTGGGAAAGGCTGTGACATTTTTCGCTGCTCACAGCTTCACACCACCTGTACCAGCTTTTGCATGTAGATGTAGCAGCCCATATAGTACATACCAGGTGCAGTACAAATAGGTTTTTTTTTTTTTTTTTACAGCCGCTTTTGCTTTCTATTTATTTAATATGATATGATGTTTAATTAAAGATTATTGTTAAAATGTCATTATCCTTGCATGGCAATGCATTTAAAAGAGTTACGTCGAGTCCCAAGCTCTGATATCAAAGAGTTCAGACTTATCAACCAATGTTAGCGACATGAGATGTCAAATTCAAGCAATCCTTTTATATCATATCATATCTTTAGTGTCTGGCTTTGCTTTTGCTGATACATGCACTACACAATGGCGGAAAAAAAGACATGCCACGAGATGGTATGAATTTGTTTACCATCGGAGATCAGTCGTACACCAATATAGCTCTATTTTGACTCCTGTATTTTAACCAGTCTGAGCAGCACATCAATTGAGCACGACTGCTGAAAGGTTCCCAACGCTATTTGGAGTTTTTGACCTCCAGTTGAAAGTTTTGTTTTGTTTTGTTGTTTCTTTCTTGAAGTCCAACATTGGACCTCAAGAAAGACAAATAACATTATTTGTCTTACACGCACAAAACACAGAAGGGATGCACATTCATGTTTGAAACCACTGACAGTGGAGTGGATGGAAGACTTTAGAAATCAACTTTGCAAATGTTTTCCGGGAAAAGAAGTACATTCAACACATTTGTTCAACCTCAAGGATACAGAGAGAATGAGTTGTAGGGACTTTCACTGAATGTAAACAGAACTTGTGATTGTTCTGTGAGAACACTTAACAGGGCTCCTCTAATACAATGCAACACCGAAGGACTTAATGTCACTGTTACCATATCACTTATTTTTACAGGGTCATTACTTTATTGATGTTCTTTGTATTGTTGTACTTTCATTGTATTATGAAGAACTTTGTATTGCAATTTTGCAGAAAAACCACCAGATATATAAAACTTGATTTGATTTAGTTTAATGTATTGAATTTTGTGGAAGTTACCAGTTTTAGCTGTATCCTCACCCAAAGTTCTCTGGGACAGGCTCCAGCCCACCTCCCTGTGATCCTGTACAGGACAAACCGGGTACAGATAAATGATGGATGGAAGTTAACAGTTTCCTGATCACTTCATGCTGACCTGATATTTCTATCCACTGCTATTTTCTGTCCTTCCAGTAGAGCGGAAGCCTCATTTATTCTAAATATTCTTTGCTGTTGTCTTGTGCGTCCATTTCACCTCCTTTTTTATTTTATTATTTTATATTTTTTGCACCCCTCAACCAACCAACCACTGCACGCTGATAACCAGAACCATGAAGTGAAGAGCTTAGCTCCAAATTCTCAACCTTTTTTTAAACTATAAAAAGATGCACTTAAAATTTAGAACTAAAAACATGAATAATCACTCTGGTAATCCTTTGCAGCATGCAAAGCTCATTCAGCCTTCTGTCGTGTCTTCAAATGGTTTGCCTACTGGACTATATACAAAACACGCACACAATAGCGATATTATGTATATGGTCTGATGTGAAATGCAGAGATAGGTCACCTGGGTTAAACCAATTAAAGCAAGTTCTGTTGCAATTTAAAATGATTAAACTAAAGTAGTAATTACTTAACAACTATAATTCATACATTAATAGCATTATTTGCTCTAAAACAGACAAAATAAATGAAGGGGATTGTGTAACATTCGGAGCTGAGAAACAGCATGGACAGAAAGCTTACTTGTGTATTCCCTGGGATACACTCACACACACACTCAGACACAAAGTACCTTCCATGTGAGAGCCACCTCAGGGTCTCCTCTACCCTCCAGTAAACATCTTAATCTCAACTCAGAGTTCCCGGATGTGTTTTTTGCAGAATCCAAGGGCCAGGGATCACGTTCATATGTTCATATCTCAAAAAAACACTTCAGTCCTAATATAGACATGTGTACTGACACACACACACACCTGCACACAAAATGTCAGGAACACATCAGGTTTGATGAAATGGATTTTTCTATTTGAAGAATGGTGACTAGAGGTGATGCTGTTCTTCATGCTGTACTCCTTCAATGCATCTCTATTACATACATGGTCAACCAAGCTTGACATACTATATATTTCAGCCATGGACCATAGTACAAATAAACTAAACAGAAAAAAACTTTATATTGGTGAGAATGGCCATATACTCGGTATTTACACTAAAGGGTAAATTCACTTATGGTCTTCCTCTGGCTAGAATAAACACTATTTTTTAAGTTGTTTTTTTCGAATGAACAAACTCTCTCATCAACTGATGGAAACGGAGGGAGACCTATGATGACCTCCAGTGTAGCAGTTGGTGTTTATGACCACTGAGTAAACATTATGCTCATTGAGTAGAGCCCACACACCTGGCCAGTACGTGAAAAATAAAAGCTGGCAGATGGTTTCTCATGGCTGGTTTTGTCCGGTCTCCCCGAACACAACTAACTCCTCCTTCTGCACAAAGTTAAAGGGGAGTGTGTTTCAGGAATTCAAGTTTGTTTAATATCTCCAGTTCGTAATAGATGTGAAATTGTAGAACAACGTTAATGTGTTATGAGGTGAGGTGTAACAGGACCCAAACGCAGGCACACAGACTCGTGTATAAGTTCAAAACACAGTCTTTATTGAAACACAGGTCATACCTACAGTCTATTTCCTCCCGAGTCAGGAGGGCAACTCAACTAACTCTCACCGGGGAGACGAAACTGGCAGGACAGCTGTTAGGACAGCGGACACGACAGCTGGTAGGACCACTGGTGGGACAGCTGGCGGGACAGATGGCTGGTAGCGCTGGCTGGTAGCACTGGTTGCTTATTCCTCCCGAGTCGGGAGGGCAACTCAACCAACTCTCACCGGAGGGGGGCGAAGCTGGCAGGACAGCTGGTAGGACAGCTGACAGGCCAGCTGGCAGGACTGGTGGACGGACAGCGGGTAGGACAGCTGACAGGAGTGTTGTCCAGTAGTGCTGTTGCAGAACGAGAGCAGGGACAGGAGCCGGAACGGGAACAGGAAGGGAGGGAGGGAGGGAGGGAGGGAAGGACGGATGGACGGACGGACGTGTGACTGGCAGTGACTAGCAGGAACTCGCAGTATGGACCGACACCCGATGACTGCAGGGGCAGGGCAGATATAGTCTGGTGAGGTGATCAGTGGAATCAGCCCCCTGCAGGTGGTGATTGGGGAGAGTGGTAGCAGCTGCTGAGACCGGTGAGGGGTGTGGCCATGGGAGGTGATTGGGGACAAAACAGAGGCACAAACAGTAGGAGCAGACAGGAACCCTGACATAATGAGGCAAAACTCAAGAGTCATTAAGAGTGTTTTGTGATTTTTCAGAAGTCTGTGCGTGTTATGGACCAACACTAGTGCTGAAATGAGGTAAAAGAATGACACTCAGACTTTGGCCCGTGTGCAGACAGCAACTCTGGTAAATATATATAATTATTTTTTCATAAAGGAGGGGCTTTGAGGTTTCCTCTTGTTTGGAGTGACATTAGTTTGGACTCTCAGATTTATGTACTAACACAATGTTGAGTGCATAAGTGCGTTCACACTGTCAAGTAGCAAAACATGCAGTGCATTATGGGTACCCAGATGGTTTATGCAAAACAGTCCAAAGAAAACATCAAACAGGTAATGCATTCAAGTCTTACAGTTATTTCCAGTGAGTGCAGAACAGCACTCTGCTGTCAAAATACAATCACATGAAGGTTTTTTAACATTTATGAGAGTGTAGTGAGGGAAGTACTGTACGTCATTTGAGACACAGATAGAGGCTGAAACACAAGCTGGAGAGTTGGCAACTTTGCTGGTATATCTAAAACAAAATCACAGGTGAAAGTTTTGTCACAAAACTATACTGTTACATACCTTTGCATGTTATTAAGGGGAAAAGCTTTCTCAGTGGGTAAATAGCATATACCTGTGTATCACATCATTGATTAGATCACTGTTTTCAGCAAGACTCCGCCTTTCATCAGATGAAGCTGCACGTACCATGGTTTAAGAGTGTCATATAAATGTAAATATTTAGGTTTATATTTTGGTCGACTGAAATGTTGCGCAAATATTCTTCCATAATAGCATACACCAATTAGCATAGTGACATCTTCATATTGTATTTGCATTCTGCCTCAAGTCAGATCAATATATATCAGTATATGCCTGTCTACTGTATTTTAATACAGCCAAAGTATGACGTATTTTTTCTGTTTCTGTTGTCAGTCAACGAGACGGGTATAAAATCTATAATATAACATAACACAACATAATATAATATAAATGTTATTAAGAATACATGTTAACCATCAGCCACTTCAAAGCCATTTCCAAGCTGCTGCTTGGCACTTTTAATATTCAGATTTATATCAGCAACATTGTTTGACAAAATCAACATACACATGATTTAAAGGCAACAGCTATACTGAGATTTCAGTTCTATAAAATTCTTCATAATTAAGTTTGAGTGGAAATCAAATTACAGGGTCTTAAAATTCAGGAGAAACATGTGAAAAACAGGATTGTTGGCAGGTAAGGTATCATTTTTGTTCACAGGGACTAGCTGTTAATATAACTTAAAACCCTGACTGTAGACCACCCAACCAGCAGCTAACTACAGACAGTCAACGTCAGCTGGAGATGCAGATAAATCTAGTGTGAGGTTATTCAGTATTAATGATACATTCCAGTCAGGTCAGATTTACTGACAATTTAAAACTGGTCATATTCCTTATAATACCATCGATTCGGGTTTTTTTTAAACACAGTTTCAAAACACACAGCTAAATACAAAACAAATAAAAACAATATATAAAATAATATAGCATTGATAATGTGCAGTATATCTGGAAAATAAAAGCGACAGCAGCTAACATCAGACAACCTGGAACACTGAGAAGAACAAAAGCTGTGTTTTTCCACTCTGGAGGTGAAGTTCCAGTGTGCCATTGAGAATCCTCAGTCTCAGTCACATTGGGGGAGGATGGAGGAGAGACGGGGAGGAGGGGGATGACCGGGCTTACCTCGTCCTTATCTCGCCTGGCCTCCTTTTACTCAGCAGAGAGAGGCAATTTGTCTTCGGTGAAAACTTGTTCTCAGATGCTGCTTTTTTTTTCTCCATCACCCAAGTAGGTGTCTCTATTTTAGGACCACGAAGGAGTAGTGTTGGATGACTCCGTGTGTGTGTGTGTGTGTGTGTGTGTGTGTGTGTGTGTGTGTGTGTGTGTGTGTGTGTGTGTGTGTGTGTGTGTGTGTGTGTGTGTGTGTGTGTGTGTGTGTGTGTGTGTGTGTGTGTGTGAGAGAGAGAAAGAGAGACAAAAGAGAGAAAGGAAGGGGAGGACAGAAGGAGAGCTGCGGGGTCGATCTCTGCAGGCGCACAGTCAGCTGTGTTCCTAATTCAGGCCTTTCGTCGGGCCTTTCCCCCCCATTTGCCCTTCAAACAGCATCCATCCCCTCATAGATCACCATGGCAACAGGGCACACTCTCAGGACAAAGCAGCAGCAGATATGAAAAGGATTATGTAAGAGAAATTTAGATGAAAGTGGGTCTGGTATTAAAATTCTCCTCTGACAAACATAATTGCAAGTTTCCAATCAAGCACAACAGGGAATGATAAATGATTATACAGCAGCACCGGAGATGTTTCAGCAGAATAAAACACATAAACCAACATGGAGGACCTGAGAGACTGTGCAGCTCCTTCTCACCTAATATCTGTGTGTGTGTGTGTGTGTGTGTGTGTGTGTGTGTGTGTGTGTGTGTGTGTGTGTGTGTGTGTGTGTGTGTGTGTGTGTGTGTGTGTGTGTGTGTGTGTGTGTGTGTGTGTGTGTGTGTGTGTGTGTGTGTGTGTCTTTCAACTTATGCAATGGCAGTGAAGAAAAGATGAGAAGGAAAATCACTCCTGAGCTGCTCCACCAGCTTGTTAATTGTGTTTCGTTGTAAAATGAGGGTGATTTGTAACTTCTTGAATGTTGCTCTACTCTCTGAGCTGTGTACTGAACATTTTAGCTTAATGCCTAGTTTAACCAGACCTATAGTCTACAGCAGGGCTCTTCAAACTCAGGCCCGTGGGCTGAATATAGGGCCCATTTGATAGTTCCTACGGTCTGTGAGAAAATGCCTGTCCTCACCTTTAAGGAATATAGATATGGACCTGCTATAAGCACCTTATGTCTGCTTTAACATACTGTTTTAATATTTTAATCCTAGATTATGCTGTCTGAATCTGATACTATAAAAAGGATGTGTGTGATTAGTTTATTCCAGGTACTAATATATTTATTAACATTAAGAGTTATGTGTAGCCCAAAAAACTTAGCTGTTGCTATTGAGTTTGAAATGCCCTGGTCTACAGCTGTGGTAGCAGTTTGAGGCTGTAATGGTTGTCAGGGCACAACGGTATTTTCAGCTAAATGCATTCCTTATATGCTCAAAATAACAAAGCTAGCATGCTATTATTTAAGTATAGAGGCATAAAGTTTACAGTTGTTGCTGAGGCTGGTCGAATATTCGGTCATAAACCAAACATTAGAAAAATTTTTGATCTAATGGTGACACTTGATGAAAAACCAATGTCTTAATTAAAAGTTGTTATAATTCCTCCTCAGGGTACCATGAATGTCCAAACTAAATTTGAAGGCAATCAATCCAGTAGTTCCTTCATTTAGTGTGGACCAACCAAACAACAGGCAGAAAAGGTTTTCATTTTAGCATAAAAAACAAACAGAAGAATTTTTAAGGTCAGACATAACAATAAAGGTGGCAATGAACATGCAAAGGTGCATCAGAAAGTTTGCTCCTGTTTAGGGTGAATGGTGCGCAGCACAAAGAAGCTTTACCCTTTGTGAGTCGCTTGATCAAAATCAGTTCCTGAGTTACACATGTTTTTGTGAGCAGTGGTCCAGGCGTGTCTGCGATTTATTCTTTCTGTTCCGCCAATGATTTCTCACAAATGTTAATGCACGCTCTCTGCTTAAGGTGTGTAAAAAGCAAACGCAAAAACATGAGGTTTCATCAGGTGCTGAATCTGATGAACCGACAAAACTTGGGAGTGCTTACTGACGAAGGTTGCAGCCTCTTTGTGGTCCGTGCACATCATGATACTGCGCCCCTTAAACAGCACTATAATTTGCAGTAACTATACAACGTCATAATCATTATATATAATTATTTACTTTGTTCATCTATCAACTCAATTTATTTTATTATATTGTATATTGTGTTTGTCTTTTAGATTTTTTTTTTTTTTGGGCACCGTCAAGTTCTGCATATACCCCTGTTTGTTTGTCTGTCCTTGTGTTTTCTCTTTATGTTACAATCATTGTCGTCCATATTACTCCTGTTTTGTCTCTGCACCTATTAAAAAAAAAAAAGAAACTGGATCCTTTATGATTTCAACTTGAAAATAATTGAATGGAAATGTAAATTCCACATATAGAGGTACAAGCTCTGTATCTCCACAGAGTTCATGTCTGTGCTCGTGTATTTGAGTAAATACAAACATCAGTGCTGGATTCCCTGCTTGGATTATTTACTTATTGTGACGTCTGTCAGAGATACAGCAGGACGGAAGATGACACCACACATCACCACCACTTATGCTCACTGACTTGTCCTTAGTTCTCTTTGTCAAGTCACGTGTGTCGCAAAAAGCTTTTGTGTTTTTTGCTTTAGCTGTTCACCAATCTAACAGACTATTTGTCACATTGGTATTGTAAGATAGAAAATCAAGTGTTGCCATTTTTTGTGCTGTTTTACATGACAAGTGTAAGTAGATCTATGGTAGAAAAAATAATGAATGGGACAATCATGGTTTGATTTGATGGCTCACCATAAAAGTGTTCGTAGCTTCCGGGTCTAAAAAATGGCAGATGCAGAATTACCTTAAGCTGCAATACCACCGAGGGCCTCTAGATGTTAGCTCCAAAAAGCATCCAGTTCCATAAACTCCCATTCAATGAGTCTCATAAAATTCAAAGTTAATCATATTTCTCCAGGAGTTTTCAGTTTTGTTAGCTAAAGTTGCTCTTTCTTGATTTTCTTGCCGTCCATCTGAAAAAAATCCTGTCATTTATTAGAAAATAAGCTTGAAAAAGCCATGTTTTGGGGGTGTGTCAGTTTGATTGACAGGCCTGTGGTGCAGTCAGGTTGCCGGCTATTGGTGGGCGGGACGTAGTATTGCCGGGTTTCCAGTCAGATCGAGTAAGATCCATCATTCGCTCCACCCAAATGTTGTGTTTGACAAATATGGTCACTTCCTGCTCCAAACTGCTGGGACTAGCAACATGGCACCGGCCAAATCATCTGAAAATTCTTAAATCAAGCAAAGTGTTCAGCTCACAGCTGTTTCAAGAATGCTTAACCCTCACTGGCTTATCAGCGCTGCTCGGCTACTAGCTGACTAGCATGTTGTTAAATTCATCGAGGTGCACAGCATAGCCTTTCTAACCTGACACTTCTAACTTTGCCATCACACTGACCTCCTCCTCCTGTGCTCAGCTTTGGTTACATTTATGTTCATGTGTGTTTATAGGGGTTGAATAGTGGTCTCAGCAGAAAAGAGAGCCTTTTCCATAAAATCTACCTTCATGACAATTTGCTATAAATAGTCTATTCCTCAATTTTCTTTCTGTAATTTCAACTGTCATCATCAGCTTTTGAAATGGTGTTTGATTGCAGTCTGTCAAAAATCATATAATTATAGTATATCATTTTTTTTTTCTTTTCTCTTTCTATCCGGAGATCATTATCAAATATTGGTGACAGATTTCAGACTGAAAAATGTGTTCTTCAAGGATTTATATTTTTCTTCTTTTCAACATTTCCATACGTCATTTTGTTTTGTCTTTTGTTTTGAGTAGGTGTAGTTTTGTCAAATTGCCTTATTTTTCTGTATTTCTAAATAACTGGAGCAAAGTAGAAAGCAGCTTTCCCAATCCCGACCCACACACCTCGCATGTAGCGTCGCTGTCTCCATCATCTGAGTCATCAAAAACAGCAATTACACAGTATATTTCTCAATCACATGCTGTTATTTGGTACAATACAGTTAAAATTGCACACAGTGTGGCTCCATTATTCAGTGGCTTCATCTCCACCTGCCTACCTAGGTGCCTCTGTTCATTATTGATTTTACCCGTCCTATCAGATTAATCTCAGCCCTTTCATTCATTCACCCAGCATCAGTCAGTCCCCTCCTGTCCTCCTCTCTCACCATCAGCACCAACTCCTCCTCTTCCTCCTCTTCCTCCCTGCTCCTCTCCTCCCCCAGGTGTCGCTGCTTTGACCTTGACAGAAATCAGTATTCATCACAGGCAGAGACCTATCAAAATGTAAATGATGACAGGTGGAGTCAGGTAGAAAAGTGGGAGTGGGTGCATTGTGCGCCCAATGAGCCGTGCCTCGAGGGGCCAGCTGAATCGATCTGGTGAGAGGGCTGCAGGAGCATCCCAGGAGGATGGCGGGTCTGATGATGTCACTGCCGTCCCCGCTCTGTGGCTGGCATGGTTACCAGCTCACGAACGGCAAGTCACACTGGAAGGATTTAATGGAGATAATGGCTGGTTTCGTGGCCATGATATTGTAATTAGCGCTGCTACTTTTCATTTCTCCATGGTGAGAAAAAAGCTCAGATTTATTCCAGATGCATCGCTGACCTTTTCTCCTGGATTATTTCAGGGATTTGTGTCTTATTGGGGATCCACATTAAAAGCTGGGTCGTGTTTAAATGTCACTGAAGCATTCAATCTATTCAGACCACACAGTGACGACCCTGAGTCGTACCGTAGCGTCAGCTGTTTGACCTACTGTATGTTTCCTCCTTCAGGTCGAAATGCTCGGCTTCTCCTCCTTCATTGAGCACTCAATATAAACTAGTTTTCTCCCAAGATGTCTGTCTTTCCTCCTGGGAAGGCTGCTACCTTCCAGGCACCCAACATGGTTAACATGGTTTGGTTTGTATGGCGTTCATCCTTTGTTCATGTCACATGTGGTTCTAGGTGAGCACATCGACTTAGCGTCTATGTCCTCTGAACCAGCTTTATGTTTGTCAGCAGCATATAGGAAGTGGTGGAAAGTCTTCGCCGGGGCCTAACTTGGCCTGGTCACTTCACAATCACAGTTGTCAAAATCAAACACAGAGTCTTCAGAGTCTGTTCCAATGTAAGGTTGTTGTTGTTGTTGTTGTTTTTTAAATCAAGGGTCTCAACAAACTCTCGAGAGCAACTGAAGTGAAAATGTCAAGCACTGCCTTATAACTTATTTGAGTCTCATTATTTCTATTATGGACTTTCCCCATGAAGGCACATGCTGCCACATGGCTACCCACGAGTCCTATTTACTATAACATGTGTTTTTCATAAGTCTTATGCATTAAAACACATGTCTTTCGTGAATCCTACTTACTATAATCCAAAATGCTTCTCCCCACCAGCTGTTGCTTCTTGTGTGGTGACACATTGGGTCTTATCAGTATGAGTGACCCACTGGCATGCCACCGCTGACCCCTGACTGACTCATGACTGACTCATGACTAACACTTGGTACTGTGGTTTACACAAAATCAATACTCCTCCTGACTAAGCATTGAAATTATATTTGAGTACACAGATATATGTGGATATTAACAAAAGCTTCCACAAGGAGCAGTCAGACACACCGTCTTTACCGAGCTGACTGACAACAGAAATTAACTAGATAAAATTAGTTTTCATGTTGTTTAGCAGGAAGAAATCAGCAATGAATTTATGTATGCAATGTTTTTATTGACTTCCCTACCTGCTGGTAGCAGCAAAAACCCGAGTTGTATTTCCATCTTCCCATTGTTTATGGTATTTGTTAAATGAACATTTGTAATTAAACATGTACTCATTGTTTTTGTTTCTTGGCCCCTTTTAATGTAGCAAAGCTCACTATAGATCCACGCTGACAAATTATCACTGTAAAAAGTTCTGATGGCTATCGTGTTCACTGAATGTCCCCGAGGGACCCGAAATGCCACATGTATGTTAACCAGTCTTTCTATTTACTTGTTATTATAAATATTATTGTTTACCGTTTCCTCTCAAAGTCAACATTCTCTCCTCCCGCTGCTTCACATTTCAAGCCGCATGTTTAATGAAACATGAGGTGGATTTTATTATGAAGCAATTAGTTATCAACAATAACACATCAACAAAACACCTGCTTCTCTTCTGTGCTTTTTCAGACAAAACATTGGCTCAAATACTGTTCGCTGTTGTATTAAATGGCACATGCTGTTACCATGGTAACTATTGGTGTTGCCAAATCAACTGGGACTGAAATTTTGCAGATCACAACTCCGAGGAATGCTAGAAATGTTTGCTATTCCTCCAATTAAAATTGGAATGTTTTGGTTATTATCATGAAAAAAAAGACTCCGTTGTAGTATACAGTCCATCATGTACCTTAGAGTAAACTGGACATTTAATCTCAGACAGAAATTAGCTTTCTGTGAAGTGGACACCGCGCTTTTATTTACCACTTCCTGTTTGTGGCTTGATCTACCTCCACTGGTCAGGACAAAAGTCCGGATTAAAATTCAGATTCGTGACAGATTCATTCAGCGACCACATTAACTGTCTGACCTCTGCTGACCTCTATCAGCGACAAGTGGAGGCTGATAGAATCAGAGGGGGATGCTTGTGATGGAGAGGAGAGATAAAGCAATGATCATATGAGAAATCTGCTGGTCGCAGGGATGGAAATAATCTCGCTTCATTTGCTTTCAAATTAAGCTATTTTTAGCTTTCTTGTGTTTGACATTCAAAGTATAATGTCTCTGTAGTGTCTTTTGTCCATGTTTGTTGTCACTTAAAAAACAGGATTGTGATGACTGATTTACTCATCTATTTGTATACCTTCGCTTCAAACTGGAAAAGACAGATGTGTAAGAAAAGAGAAACTGAACCAAAGCAAATAATTTTGTAGTAATACCAGTTTTTTATTTTTTTTACCAAATGATCTGGTCCTATTAATTTGAAAGAGTCAATCGTATAAAAAGTATATTTGGTTTCCTCACTAGTGGAGATGCCAACCTATTTCGTCCAGAATTATTCACATAAGCCATGAGCCTTTTTTGGAATTTACAGGCCAGAATCCACTACAGTTTTATAATCACTTCAGAGTAGAGTTTTATTTCAAAGAACATTGATGATTAACACTGATTCAGCCCTCAAAGATGGTTCAGACTCACGGTTTATATTCGGCTTACGGTCAGAATCAGCATTCCCTCTTAAATTATTTAATACATAATTAGTATTACATCTAAACATTGTCACCTTCTGGGCTTATGATCTAGATGAGACAAAACACTGAGACTGAGAGCAGTGGATTACTTTGACAACACGGATTACATATATGCGGATAAAAAAGCAGGATTCTTTCAAACGTCACCTGGAAGGACAAGTCCCATTATAATGTGTCCGCTGCATCAGGACAACAAAAGGTCGAGGTGTTTCAAAAAGAAAGCTATAGCTGGTGAGTAGCTTCCTCTGGCAACATAATTGTATTATTATCTAATCCTGTACTGTGTCTTTAATTGTTCATTTGTCTGTGTTATGCAACTCCATTACGATCTATCAGTTCTAACTGCCCTCGAACATTATTCCTGTTTCTCAACTTCTGCTTTTCATATTATTTGATTTATGTTCGCACAAAGTTGACAGAATGGTAAGAACAAAAAAAACAACACTTAGTCAGACATGAGATTTCAAACTGTTATAGCAGTTATTCCACAGTTGTTCTGTAAAATAAACTGAAGGGACTGTTTTAGTGTTAATACTGGATTTTATTTGCATGTAACTGCCAGCGGTGGTGCGTTTTCTGCTAGCAGTTTATTTGCATGCCTACTGTTGTTGAGAGGAAGAGGGAAACATCATTGGTGTCAGAATTCCTGATATCTTCAACTAGAACCTCGAGTCAGAGGCTACTCGTAATTACTATTTATACAATGTAACACGAACATGACTTTGGCTGTGGTGGTATAACTGCTAATCGCAGCGCTGAACGATGTGAGGTAAATATCTAATAGTGAGTCTTCTGACCAATATTCTGACTTCAATTTGAAGTTAATTTCTATTCATTTAACTCTCAGTTTTTAACCACAAATTTGTATACAACACAAGTTGATACTGAAGGTAATACCAACTTGATCTTGTTGTTTGTTTAGCCCACAATGTTTTAGACATTTTATTCTATTGTTTATTGTTACAGGGACAATGCAGAGTAACAGGGAGCGCTAAAGGCTAATTTCCATTTGGGGACTACAGCTGTTATATAATCATGACATTCAAGAGGAGGTGTGATATTTAGTTATTTACTATTACTGGAAGTGTGTAATAATTTGAACTAAACCACATCATTTCTGACACTACTTGGAGTTGGACTGAGGACCACTGTTGGTGGCTCCACTCTTGTAGCTGCTCAAGGTAACATCAGCTTCACAGATTGAAGGTATTTTTGTGTCTTTATTATGCCAGCAAAGTTTTGAGAGTAAATTTCTCATATTGCAATCAAAAATCAAGTTTGTAAGTAAAATTGTGTGAATTGAGAATAAATAATTTGCATTGCAAAAAATGTGTTCTTACAGTTTTGTTAGTTTTAGTCACAGAATTAAGAATTTTGCTTATGAAACTAGACTTTTTGGCTGCGAATCGAAAACCTTTGCTCTCAACTTGAAAAGTAAAAAGACAAAGGCGACTGTATTTTATTCTTCTATCAGCAGTTTACAAGGTGACGTGTCTTTTTCAACAAAGTTTGTCTAATTGTGAAAAGTGATAGAACTTCAGAGAGCATATCAACCAAATAAACAGATTTTATTGTTCTGCCAACTCCCAGTATTATTGTCAGTCAGCCAGAGCTGAGTAGATTTGCTGTCAGCAGTTGTAATAACAGCCAACATCACCAACTAAAACATTCGCACTGTTAATCATGTGGGTTATGATTTAAATTGCTACTCTTGTGATTTGAAAATCATACTTTTTTGTGTAAAGTGTTCAGGTCTAGCACATGGATTGTGCTTAAAATACTGTACTGGGCATTTTGTGTTGATGCCTCTTACAAATATATTTTAGTCATTCAGTACTATGAGTCATTAAGAATCCACCTCTAAATAACTTCCATCTTATCAGCCACTTCCTCCTGGAATACCCCAGTAACCCGATACACACAAACACACACACAGGTACTGTATATATTGCCTTTATATTTACAGTTACTATGAGAAACACCGTCAGTTGTATTCAAGGTTAAAGACAGTTAAAAACAGCCGTAACCCTCCAGGTTATGGCGTTGTACTGTAGTGTATGTTGTGGCTTCTATCGCAGGTGCTTTTATCCTCAAGAACAATCAACAAACCCACACACATTCATATAGCCACACACATACACACACACACACACTAGAAATGCCACAATCTCCACCACTGTATAAGCTTTAGTTTTATTACTCAATCTAGCTCCATTACAGCGTGTCTCCTGCTGTGGAAGTCATCTGAAGGTCTTCTTTGAATCTCTCTACTTCATTACGTGGGACTTCCATGTGCCGACCAAATCCAATAGATCATTATTATCCCTAACACTTCGCTTCACAACGTTTACCAGCCGCTCAGTTCCAGTGGTTGCCTCGACTATTACTCCACTCACAGTTTTCTCATTGCAGCTGGAGTGTGGTGACGTAGGTCCAGGCCGAGACCGGCGGGGTTAACGTCACCGTGGGGACTCCTTTGAAGCTTTTCTTGTACAATCAAGCTACAGATCTGGTAAATTTATTTTTCCTTCGCCTGCCCTTGTGCCCAAAAGCGATTCTTTTGTTGGTGAGGCATGGTGAATACAACATACAGTATTATGGGAACAGTGGAATATACAAAGCATAAAAAAAAACGGTTTTAATAGATGTCAGGGTTAGGTGTCGGTTATGGATTTTTGACAACCCACCGACGCTGCAGCCCCCTGGGATTTGTCACAATATTCCTGATGGCCAGTAGACTACGAGGTTATCGTTACGAAGCTACCATTAGATTTACCTGCGGTTTACTCGTTAGTCTGGAGGAAATGCAGCATCAAATTTTATTTCTTTACTCTCCAAAAGCTATCTGCACCATATTTTCCTTCTGTTTTGACAATAGTTTCAGCCATCATTTGTGTTCACAATTCAATTTAAATTAATTTTATTTGTATAACGCCAAATCACAACACAGGTTATTTAATGACACTTGACACATTACAGTCACAGGTCCATTTATCATATTAAGATGTAAAAATACATCACTTTTCTTTTTCCTCTCATGTTGGACTGAGAGCAGACTGGACAGAATAAACATCTAAATAAATTGTTAGATTGCCAAACATTCAACATGTCTAGCATAAAAAAAGTATGTCATAGGTTATCATAGGTATTTAATTTGACCCAATAGATATGTGATAACTTGGAGACATACTCTAAATCAATTCAATTCAATTCAATTCAATTCAATTCAATTCAATTCAATTCAATTCAATTCAATTCAATTCAATTCAATTCAATTTATTTCAATTCAATTTTATTTTATTTTATTTATATAGCGCCAAATCACAACAGAGGTTAATTCATGGCACTTAATACATTAAAGTCCTTACAACAGAACTTTACAATGTTATACAGAGAAACCCAACAATTCAACAATTCCCACATAAGCTAGGAGGTTGTTAAAAGAGGATAAGCATGTAACTGCTTCTTTAAACTTGGGCACGGCATCATCTGAAAGACATCTACTGTAGTGGGATTTATTCCCACATGCTGTGTAGTCCATTATTGTAACTTCAATAATCAATGAGAACTGGAGGGAGTCAGTGGGAAAAATATTAAATATACATAAATGTTTCCTCTTTTTAAAATCTCCTTTCGGTATATGGGATATGTTGTTAATTTATATCGCATTTTGGAGTAATCATTAAAAAAAAAAAAATGCAGACGTTTTATATTAAGTCCATAATTTTTCATGTTTAAATAAAATGTTATGCATTATGTTGACAATTTTCCATTTCCAGTCTGTTCTCGTATCTCTGCTGGTTGAACCCTGATACACAGAGGGTTAATAATATGTGTGCTGGCTGCAGCTGTAGGTTTAGAAGCCATACATCATACAAAAATAATAGATCTGCCACTTATGTGACTTGGTGTCATGTCGTGATATTATGTTTACCATAATTATGGACATGTGATGGAGTCGCATGAAAAGCCCTGAGGTAGCTCTACTGTGCACTTCAAATCTCCTCAAAGTCAACAGTACAATCACACAAATGCTGGATATTTTCCTATTATCACAAAAAAAACTAAAAAAAAACAACCATAACCTGCTGTATAAGAATGGAAAATGCCATTAAGACATCACAATATTACAGAGGAGCCGTGTCATCTGCATCGTGCATCTTTATTGCACACAGAAGCTGACGTACATCAGTCATGCTACAACAGCCTTGAAGCTACATAGAAAATGAAAGAATCTGACATTACTACTGTTTTACGAGGTGCTGATATGAAGTAAACAATCTGCAGAAGAGAGAACTGAGGAGGAGGAGGAGGGAAGGGGAAGCAAGGTCACCCTCCCAACATGTGCTCATATTTGTAGGTGGAAGTGTTGGATTATTGTTGCTGCGGTGGATTTTTGTAGAGACACAAAGGAAATAAAATACCAGAAAGTCCGACTAGTTAGTCTGGGTGGAGGAACATAATACGATAATAATGGAAAGTTAGTGTAGACAAAAATATGCATAAACATTATTTTAATCACATGTATAAAGAAACGTTTGCGCTCGTCTGCGTTGGACAATTCTCGATCACTGTGAAAGTGTACCACAGGTGCATGGGTCTGATTTCCTCCCCCACAAGTAGGACATCCCACGGACACAGTCATGGATGTAAATATGTGCTTTGCATGTGAATATCTCTGTCAGCTCTGCACAATGAAATAAAAAAGAATCATAATCTCAGCTCTGCCCTCGATGCAATAACATTTTTAGGTGACAGTTCTCCTGCCGTGTTTGCATTAAAAGGGAGATTCACTGCATCAAAAGAAATCCATCCACTTGTCATTTGCATAGCTGAAGATCATGCGTGACGTGAACGGGGGGACTGGACATTGATGTAAGTAAACCCAACGTCTGAGAAACAGTGGTGTAAAAGTGAGAAAACCCAAATATATATATAAATTATCACAATTATATGAAAAGCCCCTAAAAGGTCACGATAAACTCAGCATAAAACCCAAGTGTGGAATTATCTCATTGTTATTGCATGAAGATAATATGGATTACAATGATTAATTTTGAGATGTTGATCTCAATTCTCAGTGAACAACAAAGAGGATGTGTAATTTTAATGAATAGCATTGATGAAGTCCTCCAGCAGAGTCATCATTATTGTACTCAGCTGCATAATCTATCACATGTATATCAACAATAACTTATACATTCTAAAAAATACCTCTAAACATGGCCGGATACAGTTCTAAGAATTCGCCAAAATGTGTTGATCAGTTCATGAAAAGTTTTTTAATTTTTTTTCCAGATTCCCAGAAACTAACCAACACCATTGCGTTAAAACCGTTCATGACTGATCACTAATAAATGTTTTATTCATTTCACGTGTTTTCATAAAGCTCCCAAATATGAGTGGAACTTGTAGGGGTCTGGGGCCCAGGACTTGTTGACCGTTTCTCCCATTTGGTACAGTGATGTTGATAATTTAGATGACAGTGCTTACATAGAAAATGACTAAATAAACTGCTTTAGAATAACTGATAACATTTAGGACAAGGCAAAATGATGAGATGAGAAAACACTGAACAAGAACTGTAGCATATGGCAAAATAGTTTATAATATGTCCTTTATTATTCTTCCATTTTTAGGTTTACAGACTGAAAAAAATGAAAACTGTCCATAGACTGACTAACAGCCTAAAGAAATGTTGCGCAATAGATTTAGATTTAGACTTTCAGCTTGTTTTTTATTTTCCACTTAATCAGTGCATGACGTGCACATTTTCTCACCAAGTGTCCTTTCACAAACACTTTTTTATGTGTTAGAAATAACTTGAATTCATTGTTTTTATTCATATGCATGATTTATACTGTATGAGTCAAACGTTTGGAAACTCCCACACGCCTGAGGGGTTTTCTTGAGGCTACTTGTGCTCTTTTCTACATTGTAGAACAATACTGAAGACATCGAAACCATGAAATAACACAAATATAATTATTCAGTAAACATAAAAGTGTCAAACAAACCAAAATATATTTTAAATGTTAGATCTTCATCACCTCCTTCACTTTTCATTGATAGCTTTGCTCGCTTGCTGAGTTGCTGTGTCCCAACCTTTGACTAGTACCACATATCCAGCCTCAGGTGAGGTTGGCTTATTATTTTTTGCATGTTGAAAAGGATGTTATCACACAGGTGAGCATCCTTTGTTGTACAACACATTCATACTTGCAATGAATGTAGAGCATAAACATGGACAAAAATAAGTTAATTAAACAGTAACAGCAAAATTACTTTTGTGTGAGTTTGTTCATAATATTAATATTAACTGTATTATATTTTATCTAGAGACCCAGAGAACCACTTTGAAGTACCTGACAACAGTTTTGGCATGTATATCTTTCTTTTTGACAATGTCATTAAAGGGAAATGTATTTGAGAGTAAAGACCTTTTAAACATGACATCAAATGAATTCGACTTAGCACTGAATGTTTAGACTTTCTTTACAAAAACAAGGCCCATAGGATATCATTTTGCCATTTCAGGTGATGTTCTGCTTTAATGGTCCATATTTTGCAATGGACCATTTGAGTCAGCCTTCTAGTCAGCCCTAACATAAGCAGGTGTTTTAACAATGCAGATAAGCAATGCTAACAGCAACAAAGAAATGCACAAGGTCAAAAATCTATTCAGATGTTTCCTAGCAACAAGACTGACCTGCCCGACAAAGCTGAGAAACCCTGTAAGAGTTGCTCATGAGCTTAATAATACAACTTGATCAAACTGTTACCTGTTTACCCAACCAAAAAGTGAAAAGCCATTGAAACCGACCCTGGCCTTTGTTTGGTAGGAGTGGGAGTCAGAATCATTTCTTCCATCCATAAAGCCTTCAGATCAGCAGCAGTGCTGATAAAAAGCAGAATCAATGTTCTTCACTCAACTCCAAATCAGCAGAGTCTGACAGGAAGCACGCAGCTTGTCAACACTGTTCATTTCTGCCTGTGATGTCTCCCGGATGATCGGCGGCGCGCTCGTCCGCTGTGACGACCCTGTTTCTGCTAACCTCCCAATGACTCCAGCTATCAGAGCTCCACTCAGCAAGCAGCCGCAGCTGATTTAGACTGAAGGTAATCATGAAAAGACTCCTTACCAAAAAGAGATGTCTGCTATCTGCTGTGTCAAAGAGACTCATCCACATGATCAAAACATAAACCACTTGGATAGACTTCTAAAACTCTGGTACCTTTTCTTGCTCTGAGGCAGGACACTAGGCTTTAAAATGATTACTAAAATAATGCCTTGCATATGTGATCTAATTTATATCAGTGCATAACAAACAGTATTTGTGTTCATTTAACAGTAACGGGTTGAAGTAATGTAAAATTATTATATATTGTATTGTTAGCATTGAAGTGCATTGTGTCAAATTCAGATTTTTAATGAAATGTTTCTTCAAAAATCTGAACACATCATCATCAGTCTTTAAAGTTGGCTCTGAAAAGTTCACGTCTAACATTGAAAACCAGTTGTTAATTTGGGCATATTTGAGAAAAGACATGGACCATTTTACAAGTTTGAACATGGAATTCTGTGGTAAGCAAAGAAAGTGTTAAATCAAAATATGTTTCATATTTTACACTATTTTACTCTTGCAATGTATCCACCTTTTGTTTTAATAACAGCTTTGCACACCGTTGTCTTTCCCTCATCCAGCTTTATGAGGTCACCACCTGGAGCTTTTCCAACCGTCTTGAAGGAGTTCCCACGTATGCTGAGTGGATGTTGGCTGCCGTTCTTTCACTCTGTGGTGCAACTCGTCCCAAACCAGCTCGGTTCTGTTGAGGTTTACTGATCATGTGATCTGTAACTCTGCTTATAGGTCAAACCGCCCTGACAGATCCTGGAGGTGTGTTTTGGCTCACTGTCCTGTTAAAAGACAAATATCTTATTATATGGTTACTTTTACATACTTTATAACATTGATCTATTCTATCTAATCTTTTATCCTCGCTCCCATTTAACTCATTGTTATCACTGTGTTTATCTCTTAAATGTATTTTATTGTCCTCATTTTTATCCTTGATTTGTTTACATCTATTTTTAGTTTCTAGTTTTTAATTGACTACTCTTTGGTCTCAAATTGATTTGACATGTTTTTGTTGTTGTTGTTCTTGTGTTCTGTCTTAGCATTGACCTGTCAATCATCTTCTAAGCTCTTTGAACTGCACCGAGAAGTGCAAAATAAATAAATAAAGTTTGATTGATTGATTAAATTAAATAATGGTCCCTCTAAATTGCAAAAAACAACCTAATTATTCCTGGAGGGGGGGTGGGGGCGGTTGACAACCACTCCATTGAAGAGCAATAAATGATGCTGTTGACACATACACTGTCCTTGAAAAGTAAGTTCACGAAACAAAGTACAATGAAATTTCAAGTCGCTCTTTAGGCAATAAAAGATAAAGGCCGCTGCCTCCCTTTGTAATGTTTGATCTAAACTCTAACGCCTAAAGTAGCAAAAACATAAAATGTCACTACCGTTAGCATACGTTATGAAGGCACTGTAGTTGTCTAGTCTTCAAATATAAAAGGAGCCTCCTCTTTTTCATACTTGATGTCCAGGAAATTAGTATTGTCTTAAATTTGGGCCAATGTACAGTTAATCATTTTGTAAGACCGCATGCTGGAGTAAACAAAGAAGCCATAACCAACATGATTGTTAGTTATATATTACGATTATGTATATTTTCTATAGGCGTTTCCCATCAGCACAGTTTTGTTTGTTTATGTATTTTTTGGTCGAGTCCACCGGGCTCAGCATGGACTTTTAAGAAAACACTTTTCATCCAGTTGATGAGCTATTTTTTTGCCCAAATGCACGACACACTGTTGTTGTTTTTTGTTGTTTTTTAATCTTGAATGACACTCTGAAGCTTTCTAGGCTTGCAAATGATCTTATCAGTGCAAATAAATAGGCTGTGTGGTGTATCAGTGTTCAGTTATCAAGTGCTCCGTGCAGCAGTAATGAATAGTAGCAGCAGCAATGTGTGCAGAGCTGCAGGCAGACGGGATTAAAGAGACAGTGACACTGTCGACGAGGCTGTTGGTGGGAGATGTTTCAGGTATATGGTGCACAAGTAGCAAGATCGTTGTCGCACGTGCACATGTGTGTGTACATGTGTGGATGTCTTTGGCACATCATTTTAAATCAAGGTTATGCTCAGACACATGCAATGGAAGTCAGAATAGGTGTAAATAAGGCTGCTATCGTACCTTATTTATACATTTGCTGTCGTCACTTGTATCCGGTGACAATCTGACCTGACAGCAGCTTTCTGAAGGCGAATGACGGTAATGCACGACCACATCTGTTTCTTTCTTTTTCATGTCTCCATCACTTTCCAGCTTGAGTTTAACTGAGCTGATGTGTCTCCTTGAATATCAAAAATCCGTGTTCGTCTTCTTTCCTGGTCTTGTTTGTTTTCACCCTCCACGGAGTAATTTTACTACAGCTGTCTCAGGTAAATGAAGATTTACTTATTGTCATGAATGTTGAAAATACAAGTCACATGTAGGTCGCATGCTTCAACATGAGGATTTCCCAGATCCCAGTGGCCCAGATCGACACACACAAAAACAGACTTTGTCTCCTTCTCTGCGCTCATGCTGGTTAGAAAATGTCAGACCTGTGGCACACATGTCCACAAAAACTTTGATTTAAGACATTGAGCTTGAGTTCTGTTTGAAGAAGTGGTAAAAACATGTCACCATTAGACAAGAAAGTGATATCCCATGCAGTTGATGACATCAGACAAGCGGGCCAAATGCTGAAGCAGCATGAAAACAGGGTGTCAGGGCTGGAGCACTTCCTGCTGCTGACAGAGAGGATAAAGGAACGGTTGCTATTAACAGTGAGCAGCAAAATGTGTGTTGATTAGCCCGTTCGAATCCTCTAACCTCTCCATCACCACCTCAATTATCCAGAACCACACATGCAATGACACCGAACGTGGAAATCTGGGGGGCCCAATTATGGTGGCCGTTTGCCATGCTGATGGGAGGCAGTGCTTCTCTATAAAAAGACGGTAGTGTGTTACTTTACATAATTCCAGTCACTTTGGATTTTCCACTGTGCTCCTCGAGACTAAGGGGGCTACATTACTGAAGCAGGTTTAAGAAGGCACGTCCAATCGCAGCGCCAGCAGCTCCACACCGTCAGCTCAGACCTGCAGCTCGACACCACGCTGCCAGACAGGCTCCAGATGGGTCTTTCTGTGTTGATTTTATTGGTGGGTGATGACCAGATACATGCCCTCTGTGAACACTCCATTAACTCCTCTAGTACTGTCAATCACTAAAGTATTACAATAAAATGAACACTTTCGATTCATTTTACGTCTCCTGCCAATTTTTTTTTATACTGTTTAGATGAGATTTAATTTGCAGTTGACCAAAGTGCCAAGTGTCTTATCAAGCCAGAGCGAAAATCTTTTAATCCCTGTCCCACTAGTCCACCAAAATTATTTCTTTTTTTATTATCTATTTATAATATTTTAAATCTGTGCTTGTTTTAGGACACTGGAAGTCATTTTAAACTGATTAGGTATAAAAATGCAAGTTGCCCCGCTGGGCTTTAGATACAAAGTTGAATTGACAGCTGTTCAGTCATGCTGACAAACAGATTTTCTTTCCATTTACAGTAATTTCTTCATTTGACATCAAGAACCTACAGCTGCAGCTGCTCCTGCTGGAGTCAGTTTGTACCTCAGTCAGTAGAAAGAATATAAAGAGCTGTTTGCAGTGGTTAAACTCTTGAGTGTATCTGAGTAGGGACTGAATGTAAAAGTCGGCTTCGTCACTGTTTTCATTATTATGGTCAGCAAAGACTTAATTTCTCAAACAGTAAGTTTCCATCATGAATATTTCCTTTAAACTGAAAGACAAAGGGGGAGAGTTTCTACTCTTTAGAGTTTTTACTTAATTTAATGATTTGAGTGAGAATAAACATTTCCTGTTGGTGGGAAATATGATACAGTATATTTTTGCAGAGTAACTTATTTCTTCTGCAGCTTTTTGTTTTTTGAAATAAAGACACAGACTGAACTGAGGTGGTGCTCAGACATAGAAGGGAAACTTTAAAACTGGGAGCATTTTTCTTTAGATGCTCTTACAAAAATAACACGTAACATGTAAAATGGCAAATTCTAAAAGTCCCATAATGAAAACAACAGCTGTAAATACACAAACAGATACAAGCTGAATCATAACACAGACATTCCTTAATTTAAAATACCCTAATGACATCATCAAGATTATTTCTTCAGAGACACAGATGATATCATAAAACTGTTTGCATTGATTAAGACAAGAAATGATGACAAGAAAACGTATCTTGTTTTGGAAAGTTAAGGGAATGCCCCTTTAAAACAGTAACATGGCAATTCGTTTGGGAACCCTGGCGGATTTAAAAATGACTCCCAATGCTGGAAATGAATGTCATAATATTAATATTTCATCCTCAATGGAAAGAGTGACAGTTTAACTAAGGCAGTGGAGCCTTACTTGCTCTCAACCTCCAGCTTGTGTTGTTCAGCCCTGTAAAGTAAAACAATGTTCCCACTCACTGTTATGGGCTTTTAGTTATTTTCCGGGGGAGAAAACAAAAGCAATCAGCGGTACTTGTGTGACTGAAGTGGAGACCCAGTGACTAATATAGCAGCTAATCTGGCTTTCTTGCAGACTGGTGTGCTTGCTCTATGAGCTATCTTTAGTGCAAGCTAGTGATTCATGTGAGGAAAAAAACAATATTTCTCTGACCTCACAACTGTAGCTCTTCTACTTAATTGAGGGTGAGCGTGCTAAAAAGTTGAATTTAGGGGTTCTTACCTGCATTACTCATCTCTCTTACGACCCTCTATGACAGCCAAACTACTGCTGCACTGAAGCTGTGAGGATTTCTCCACATCACAGACATGGAACTTATTCATCTCACACTGGTGTCAGCCTGCTGGCAGTGGTTTAATGAGCCAATTAATGTTAAACAGAGGAGTCGCTGGATTAGGAGCAATTCGTGTGAAAAATGATTCCTTAATTGTGTTGAACATGTAGATGTACTGTACCTGCTCTCCTCTCTCATTGGAATTAATAGGAAGCAGTTACTTTAGGTAAAGACCATTAGATTCTATAAAAGTGAAGCATTGAGGTGAGAACTTGATTATGCAGCACTGCCTTCATGTAAGTAAAAAGCTAACCCAGTATCACGGAAAAGCGTGAAATAGACACGCCATGTAACTGTCACGCCAAGACAGACCAAAGCGTGGCTATTTCACGTTTTACCGTGATACCAGGTTGCAAAAGCATATTCACTGACCTTATGAGGGAACTTCAATTAATGGTTAAACTCAAACTCAACATCAACAAGTTCCTAATTTGAATAAATTTGAAATTTGATCCTGATGGCAGGCGAGCACCTTGCAGGGCAATTCAGCCACCAGAACTCACCTCTAACAATGTTACTTATATATAACTTCTATTAAAGCAAGTCATCCTTCTTTCACATGTGCAATCGTGCTAGAATTAGAAACATCCTGTCTCACAATGATGCTGAAAACTAGTCCATGCGTTTTATACCGCTCGGCTGGAGTACTGTAGTTCCTTATTATCAGGATGTCCCAATAACTTGATCCAAAATGCTGCAGCGAGAGTACTGACCGAATGTAGGAAGAGATCATATTTCTCTATTTCTGGATGAGCTTCTCTTCATTGGTTTCTTGTAAAATCAAGAATTCTAAATTCTTCCCTTGACTCACAAAGCTTTTATTGACCAACCTCCCTCTTTTCTCAAATATTTCATATTATCCTCATAGAGCTCTCAGAGTTTTGGCCTACCTGTGGTCCCTACAGTCTCTAAAAGTCAAATGGGAGGAAGAGCCTTTCTAGGTCACCGTCCGGTCTGGACACATTGGAAACGCCGAACTTCACTTTTCCATGCCATCTCCCAGCGTGCATTAGCAGCGACCTGTATCCTCACTGATGTCGGAGACAAATGTGAGACGTGCATTGCCGAGAGCATTACAGGTACTCTGAGTCTGGGCGATTACACACAACAATATAATAGAAGCCCATTATCTGAGGGCCAGAGAGGAAGGGCCAAGTCACCTGGCAGACCAATGAGATCACCATCCATCACCGCTTGGTCCGAGCGAAAACATTTAGCAGAGAGCGAGCTGTAAAGAGAGATGTCAGTCGACTGGGGGGTGGGGGGCTCAGAAAAATGAAGAATAATATGAACTCAACACACTATAAACATCTGGAGACTGATATTATGTGTCACATTGTAAAAACACAAACCAAATCATCGTGTATGTGGAGGGCTAAGTAACAGTCTATCACTAGGACCCAGGCAGGAAGGGAGGACAGAGACTATAAAGGGAGGCAGGAAGCTCACCTGGGCCTCTTTCCTGCACATTTGAGCTCAAGCTGAGGCCTTTGTTTGGTGGTGATTTTGTCTCCAAGCACCTCCATGTTTCCAGCTGAAGTGACAGGGATGTGTGTTAGGCCTGGAAGTTATTTTACCAGATACTTCTAAGAGAAGCGAGCCACTGTTTTTTTTCCACAATTTGATTTCCTTCCAGTGTGGCTGCAGTCGTGCTGCCAGGGAGAATAAATGGTGGCAGTCTTTATGCATGTTTTGTTGAGTTTCTTCAGCTGCAGCATATTGTAGTGCTGTAAAACAGTTTGGTTTAGTTCCAATTAGTTTGTTTGCAGTGGCGTTTCATTTTTGCTTGGCTACTTTACAGTTGCCTAATTTTCCCTTTTTTTTGTTGTTGTACACATTACTCTCCACCAGCCTCCCTAACAGTGCAGTTTAGCCCCACATTCTTTATTTCTTTGGTTGTTAATTTATGGTTGATTTGATTTTTGTATTAAGCACATAGTTATTCCAAACCTTCATTACCTCCTGTGTAATTTAGTTGGATTATCTAGTCAACTGGATATAAGTTTTAGTTTTTATACTGTAATAAAATTGACATCTTTGGCTATATCGGTCTCAAATTCCATTTTATTCTGGGTCACTTGGTCATATGTAGATGGGCATACGTTCTAATTAATTTAGCATGTGTTGCCAACAACAAGATGAGTCCCAAAAACATTGTGATTTTTTTTTTATTGTAAATCATATGTACAAACTGATGGAAATTTTTCAAAGCAGGCTAAACGTTTTAAAAGAGTCTGTGACCGTGGAACCTGTCACATCACCAAATCTGAAAAAAACCCTGCTGTGTCGTGAGACAGGAGTAAACGATTAAAATACTGTATGTGTTGTAAATAAAGTGTGTTAGCTTTTCATCCTGTAGGCAGCAAAGCAGTTAACAAGCTTACTAACCACAGTAGCTCACCTGCTAGCATGAGGGTTCAAACTGCAGTCCAACAATTGCCTCCATTTTCTTCAATGCAAATTTAATCTGTCTGAGATCATCATCCTCTGAGTCTCGGACTCTGCTAGTATTAAATTAATTTTCAGTAGCACAACAAGCACATTTGCTTCTGACTGTCAGTTGAGTGTCAACGTGGTTCTCTGATGTACTGACTTCAGACCAGTGTTCACAACCAGAGCTCGGTGCTCTCTGCGCTGTGGTTTGTTAATATTAGGTGCTAGTACTGTTTGAAAGAAAAACTCTGACAGTGAAAAATTAAAGTGAGGCCAAAGTTTTTAGTCTCGATTGAATCCACACTGTAGCTTCAGCTTTCACTTTGCTATCAACAAAATCAATGGGGGATCTGCCTGCGGTCGGTATCAGAGCACCAACAGACCTACGATCAGCTGATCAGCCTCTAAACAGAATGTGGATGAATACATAAAATAATAAGAAAATGCTTCAAAGTTGTATAAACCTATAACAGAGTACTGCAACTTGTCCCTGTCCAACTTTGGGTTGAAATAATATCACATACAAAAATCACTACATCACAATTGTGAATAATAAAAATTAGGCCTGACGTAAAACTTTCCAAGAGGTCTGGAATTCAGTGTCCGACATCGCCTATTTCCCAGACATATTCCTCTGAATGGATGAATAATGGCACTGGTTTAGCTAACAATAAGTACTTGAAGCCTCAAAAAAAAAAAAAAAAAAAATTCTGTTGTTAGAAAGTTGTTTGATTGAGAAAATCTCAGATAATTAGCACCGATGGACCCCTGTTCAAAATGAAAAGAGCAATAATGATCAAAAACCTTTTTTTTTCTTGATGTTACCTTGTGGAGTTCCTTGGCCCGACAAACAAAGCTGATATTACATTCACTGAAATCATTTCAGTATCAATTTGCCATTTCCGTTGGATTTTTCTGTAATGCATTTCTCCTTGTGTCCTTCAAGTAGGAAAAAAGTAGAAATGGTGATGGAGCCTATATTAGTGTGCTCATCCATCATTGATTCATATAGGCATACTATTTGTATGCAAATGAACCCTCATTCGGCTCTGAATTGGGCAGTTAATGGTGTTCCCGGGGCCATCTGTCATTCTGCACACTTGACGGGGTTTTCTCATTCTCCAACATGTCTGTCCTGCACTGTTGAGTCCGCCGGCCTCGTCTCTCACACACAAGTGCTTGTATGTGTGTTACAGCGCTGATGATAGCCGCCAGTGAGTGGTCTTTAGATAACTGTGAGAAGCTCACTCACATTCACACCCATTCACACCCACTCTCCACCACCTCTGCACACACATTGTGAGAGCGTTAAAATAAAGAAAACTACTTGATACAACTAACCTGCTACAGAGTGGCTGGTGTGCAACAAGTGCGAGTGGAAATCAGAATATTGAGAATTGGGAAATTTTGTAGTCTTGATTTTTCTTACATTTTAACAGATGGTTTCAACACCATGCCAAATAATGAATGTAAGATTGGATACCACAAGACTGATTTTGGCATCGTGGCCAAACGCATTACTGCAACCTTCACCACTTGATACTCATTAACGTAAAAAAAAGCTTCTTTTTTTTTTTTTTTTTCATACACATTGGAAAAGGAGTGGCTAAGATGGTATGTAAATTTTTCTGAAAGTTAAAAACCCAGTGAAATGATTGTTTATGTTGTTGGAATTAGATCCATTTGGTCTAAATTTGGAAAGGCCAGAAGAGCTTCCAGCAGTTTGAAAGATGGGAGTCTGAATTGCCCAGCTTGACTCAGCATGTTCCTGTGCTCAAAATTATGTAAGTGCGCTAAACATCCGGATGCCTCATGCAAGACGCTCGGAAAAAATTCTTCAGCATATTCCACAGTGACATTTTGGAATCAACAACACTAAAGGTACTAGTATTTTCAAAGCTGTAACTTTCTGAGCTAAATGAAGTCGTTTCACCTGATAGTGTTATTTTGACTTAGATGGACTGGTCATGTGGAGAGACACCCCCTTTTTGAGCCAGTGGAGATGAAAGGAGTGAAGAGATGGTGGAGGAGCCAGCCCCTCGGTCCAGAACATCCAAAGCAGCAAAAAGGACGGTGTGTGCAGTACGTGTATCGTCCTATTAGTTTGCCAGCTTCATTACCATTACACACAACCGTTCTCAAAATGTGAGCTGTGAGGTGTCTTTTAGCTGTGTTACAATTAGCCCCTGTTGTCCAGTGGAACTGCCAACAGAAGTTGTGCAACACCAAAGAGCATGTCATTTTGAGTGGATGATTAGGAAGAGGAAATAAATTGAACTTAACAGTAGGCAAAAACAATGTGCTAAACATGAACCAAACAATAGTGTTCAAATACCAATAACACTACATGTTCCGGAGTTTACTGATACTACAATTCAGTACGAGTCCTCACACTCATCACTGTACACAAGAATGTTGTTGCCTTTGAATGGTAGGACAATTAAGGATACAAAATTGCTAAAAAAAAAATATATATATATATATATTTTTTTTTGTATTTCAGTTTCAAATAATTTAAAAAGGGTAGAAAACAGATCCATGAGAAGAAAAAAAATATCTATTGGCTCCACCATTCTGAAAAACAGCACGTGAACTCAGATTTCATTTTCAAAGTCATGAAAACCACATCAAGTGGACCCTTCTCTTATAAACACAATCCCATTTAAGTACAGTATGAGCAACCCTGAACCTCTAACAAACTCCAAGATTTAACCAAACAGCTGGACTGATGATCAAAGTTTTCAGGAGGAACATTAAGAAATTATCTTATTTTAAACAGAGAACTGTGTAAAGTAAGCATTTACCAAACTGAAGAAATGTTACTCCAGAGAGCTTCCCAGCAGAAGCATTCTGTCTGTACAACCTTTGAGAGTGACAATCAAACGGACCCTGAAGCAGAAAGTCGTGGCTCTTCACTGCTTGAGTGATCCGACTCCTCACTCGGCTGCTGTGCAGACTGACAGCGATGATGGTGGCCATGATTGACCTGTCCGCTTTCCAGAGACACCAAATCGAGGCAGCTGCCAGCCGGCTCCTGAGGAAGTAGCCGAGGCCAGAGCCGAGCTGACCTGGCTCAGTGTTCTCAAAGTCCACCGAAATCTAAAATAAAACAGCTGCAAGACAGATAAAGAATCTTGGTTACCCGTGTTACGTTCCCCGACTGATGTCTAGGGGAGGCGGGGAGTAACAATGTAAATAAATAAACTAGCAAAAAAAGGATCACGGGCAACAAATGAATAAACAAAAGAGATTTATTAACAATAAATCAAACAACCATATAAGGCACAAACTTAAAACTACTTTCCCAAAAAGGGGAAAAGTGACACTACAGCAATGCTCAATCTACCACAATACACAATGAAGCTAAATGGTCACCTATAGTGATGTTACGAGATGTGCCGACGCTTCGAAGCGTGTGTCGAGTAACGGAGGGGGCGTTTCCTCGAAGCGCGTGTCGAGGCTTGCTTCATTTAGGGGAGGAGCCAAAAATGATGACGTCCGAAGCTTCGCTGCCGGCTGTACCACGTGACTGCTTCGGGAAGTGGTTCAGATTTTGCCGGGAGGTTTGACAGCAATATAAACCCCTCAGGCTCCATTCAAAATGTGGGTTGTTGGTGAAGAGTTGAGGTCAGTTGAGAGTTTGGATAGCGTTTATATAGTTTGGAGAGTTTAGAGAGAGAGAGATAGTTTGGAGAAGTTAGAGAGAGAGAGAGATAGTTTGGAGAAGTTAGAGAGAGAGAGATAGTTTGGAGATGTAGGAGAGTGAGGAGAGAAGGAGGTGATAAGATGGAGCCAGCTAGGAAGAGGAGGATTTCCCCTGTGTGGGAACACTTTGATTTAATAACTCCTAATAAGCTAAATCTAACTCTATTTCAGACACATTAGGTTTGCTTATCAAGAACTGTATTTTTCACAGTTTCTTGTTTTATTCAAAGGTGAGGTGTTTATTGTGCTCCAAGGAGTTGGGGTACAATAACAACACCTCATCCATGCTGAGGCATTACCGTGCCTTGCATGAGAATAAGGAGGAAACTGGAGCTTCACCCAGCCAAGGTAAGTCATTACAATATTACAAATGCACCATCACAATTTTTCCCTGTTCACTTTTGTTTATTGTGCAAATAAAGACAGGTAACAGACACTGTGTTTATTCTCTTTTAACCAGCCACCAGAAAACCAGAGCTGGATGAAGCCCTCGTCTCCATGATAGTGAAGGACACACAGCCCTTCAGTATTGTGGATGATGTTGGATTCAGGGCATTTGTGTCCAAACTGGATCCTAATTATGTCCTCCCTACAGGGCAGGTATGTATGGGTGCATGCATGAAACAAATGAGTACTTTATTGTGTCTCACAGTTCAGCACTATATATTTTTTCCTTGAGGCTCTGAAGGCCACGGTGGAGGCCAAGTATGAGTCAGCTAAGGAGAAGGAGAAGGCTAAAGTGGAAAAGGTGGCTGCTGTTAGCCTTACTTCTGACATGTGGACATCCATAAAACCAAAAACTGTTGAGAAACTGTTATTTCTGAATAAAAATGAATAAAATGTCCCCTGTCCTGTACATCATTGTCCAAGTTACACAAGCATATTCAGTCCCCTCTTCCTAGTTCCACAAGCACTTCCACTGTCTTCTGTCTGCTTAAGCCCATGCCATTTTCCTAAAGTGACCGAAAAACATGATTACACAACCTGCCATATCATATGATACTACCATTTTGGGAAAATGTACACACACAGAATACATTCAAAAGATATTTTATTATGCACATATGTGATAATTTATGTACAGAAATTATTTGGTCATACATTTTTGTAATTCATAGTCATTCCCAACAGCCATAACAGACACAAACATTCAATGCATCACGTGGTTCAGATCCAGCTGCCTGTCATTATACACTTGGCCAGTAGGTGGTTTCGTGTGCACATGAAGCTTCGAGAAATGAACCCTTTCTGGAACCAATTGGCTGAAGTGGTTCGATGCCTCATGAGGCTTCATCTCACTATCACTAGTCACCTACCAACGCACTGGCACACCAAGCACCAAAACACCTACACACAAAATGTACCATGCAAGCTGGCCCACGGGGATTGTCCGCCTGGCTTCCCCAGCCTCTTGTCCACTGGGGCACCAATCAGCAGAATGACTGCAGCTGTGTTCAATCAGGGGTTTCAGCTGGTAGCTGCAGGCAGGATCCTGCCAGAGCGCACAGAATACACACGTAACAACCTGTCACCTTAGAAGTGCTTCCACCCAAAAATTGGCGGTTTTTCATAACATTTTGACAAGATTTTGCTCTTGGACCCTTTTACTTTGTGTGTTTGTGTTTTTCGTGCATAACGGTTTAAAGTAAATGTGTACATTTCCAATCTTGGTTAATTTGGCTACAATCACAACAGAGAAGCAGCTGTTTACTGCACAACCAAGCAAACTTACATTTGAATAAGTGAGTCAAAAATATTTGCAGCTGCAATCTGACATCATGCTGCAAACCACACGAGCTGTGTTAAAGAGTAACTAGTTATGTGTAATTAAATCACAATGTGTAATTAAGTCAGAATTACTATTCACAATGTTGGTGATTACAAAGAGGTTACATCTGAATATAGTGAAAAGCTTATATGTAGAATAATAGTCATGCTGTTGCCTTGCATTGTTTCATAGGAATTCTGTTTCATAGAAATTATGATAGAAGTTAATCATACTTCTGAACAGGCTCCATTAATTTGGCAGTACCAGCTCAATTAGTGAGCTTTGTTTTTGATTGGTTCTCACTTGAATTCCCGTCACCTTTTGTCTACCAATCAAATCACTGTGTTTCTCGAAGCCCCGTGCCGAGGGGTTTGGCCATGTCAGATGAGATGAAGAGGTATTTAAAAAGTCATTCAGGAACCAGTGTAAAAAAAAACTGAGTTCTCTGTTAATAGTTCTGTCTTCACTCAGCATGGAGTCGACCTGAATGTAGACTTGGTTTGAGATTATGGGAACATTTTTCTTTCACTACAGTCCTTTGTGATCTAAACACTTGTGATTTGTTTTAATTGTGGTGCTTTGACATTAAAACATTCCAATATTAATTCAAGTTATAATGAAGAACCTTCAATTAAAGTTTGATAGTCATCAGTGTTGAGTACTATTGCGAGCTTCACAATACCTAGTTTTTATTTATTTTTTAGAAGTTTTCAACTTTATCGTCCAGTTTAAAACATTTCTCAGAAAAGTAATCAAATGTAATAAGTTACATTACTTGGATGAAATAATTGAAATAGTTGCATTACTTATTAAATTTTAACAGGTTGAGTTTCAAAAGGAACATTCCCAACCCTGCACACAAGTAGCCTTCAACTTACTTATCTGATGACAAAAAATACTAAAATGTATTACCTTGTACTTGGTAGACAATCACAATCCAGCACGTGAAAGGTGGACTCCACCTTTAGAGCAATTATTTGTAAGAAGAAGCCAAGGGATTATATCGCCACATATCCCTCTAATATGAAGATGACATTAATTTAAATGGTTTATCTTTTCATCAAAGACTCTAACTTAATTATATTATGATTTTGATATCCCAATGAGATCTTTTTTCCAAATTTGTCTTACAATATAGGCATCACCAACAGGATTCAAACCTCTAACCTTTGCGGTTAATGCTTTGCTCCTCCCACTGAGCTATACCTACGAAAAAACACTGACTCACAGTTGGTTTGTAATATTTTATAAAAACTAACATGAGCGAACATATAACAGTTCTCCTTCCAATGAAATTCGAATTAAGTTCGTCCCACCTCACAGCAGAGTAGTTAACCCACTGTGTGCCTGAATAACCAGGATGAAGCTTTGATTGAAGTTACGTCACACGCGCTTGAAAGGAAACAGTCAGAAATAGTGTTGGCATAGTTGGCTGCTTAACCGTGACTAAAAAAGGCAACCCACGTCAAGCCATGAAGAACATCACTGAAAAGCAAACGCTTCAAAAGATGCCAGTTATAGTTCATCAAGTGCTGTATGAAAAAGAAAGCAGTGGCAATGGAGCTACATTTGGACGTAGTGGCTTTGTACCTACTCATAGTTATATTCTCCTGCTAAACCTGAACACGGCAGCATAATTATCATTTTAAAATGTCCTTTTTGCTCCCTGTCTTCCTGATTGTTGCTTACACTGACACGGACTCTCACTCACTGTGTCCAGCCTAATTAACATCAACCAAAAGCGCTTCCCCTCCTCCACAGAGGATGTGCCAGATTAAATGCACATCAGAGGCTCACAGCACGCAACATAGCAATTATAAGTAATGTAGTTCGAAGATTCTAGAAATGAGCTGCAGGAGAACAGCTGCAAGGAGGAAAAAAAAAACAAGGATGAAGCCAGGCACCAACTGTACCTATGTGACTCATTTATATGAGAGGATGAAGCACTCAGTTATTATCATAACTTTGTCCAACAAATACCTAAAAGACAGACCAGATAATGATTTGCATAGCTTAAAATTAGATTTTAAAAGTCTTGCTGGACAACTCACTGATACAAGTATAATATTTTAAAAATCTCCCCACTATTCATAAGTAACTAAAGATTAGAAGAGTGATAATAAGTATCAGTGGTACCTGCTATTCCATAAAGAAGTTGTGTAAGAGCAAGAACAAACATCATTTGTATTTAAACCTGCATGATTTGTGGTTTTAGCCACTCGAGGGCAGTGCTATAAATTGTAATCAAAACATTCACACGAGGTATTATCACTTTAAAAAGTTGACCTTGTGTATGTTTCAGCAAACAGTTGCTTGTTTGCAGGCATTACATCAGCACACATTTGAAGTTGTGAAGTACAGCAGTACGTCTCTTTTAACTCTGTTTTGGTCTCTACCAGCATCCAGCTGCAGGGCAGCCTAACAGATGAGGCGGTGGGCATCACCGGCGCACCCCAAGGAACCATACAATAGCCATTTCTCTTTACCAGAGCTTCAACTCTGGAACACGTCACCTCCAGAGGTTGATGACTGCGTTGATGTGGGCTACGTCAGTGAGGACAAGGGGGGAGTAGAGAGGTGGTAGTGAGCTTCATCCGACAGCATGGGAAATAAACCCTCCAGCTTAACATCAGCAAGACCGAGGAGATGATGGTGGACTTAATACAGATCAGGAAGCCCCCGACCCTCAACTGGACTGGACAGACAACAGTGAGGTCCTCTTGGAAAGGACAGTTCTTTCTAATGAGGCTCGATCCGATGTTCTGCCAGTCTGTGGTAACCTGCACCTGTTCTTTGCTGTGGCGTATTGGTGAGGCGGCATCGAAGGTGGGGAATCACACGAAAGAACCGAACAGAACAAACAAATGGAACAAACTGGTGAGGAAGGTCAGCTCTGCTGTTGGACTAAAACTGGACAGTCTGAAGGCAGCGGTGGAGAGTTTTGGAGTGATTTTCTCACTGAAGGAGAAAATCAGCACCATCCAGGGAAACCCTTCCCATCTCCTCCACCTAGAGCCTGGGGATCACCTGGGGATTAATGAAATCTTATCTTATCTCACAACTCCTGAGAAAAATATCTGGCTCAGAGATGCTCCACTGTTCACCTGCCTGTCGACAGCAAGGTGTACGGTGGGTTTATCTGAACTTCTGTCTGCCTGCTGCACCATGAAACAAGTGAGAGTGAACCAAAACACTTTAGTTCTGCTCCATAAAACCTAAACAATGAGCTGAAAAAGGTCAAATGTTTCACAACGTTGAGGGGAACGTCAGGTGGTAATTCTCTGAGATATTTTTTTTGTGTCACTTGAGCCAATATTAGTGTAAACTGTTAATGTTAACAGAAATGCATCACCAACTTCACTGAAAGCTTGGAATGGACTTCACACATTTCCCTCTTTGACAGACCTTTCATTATTTCCCACGTGTAATAAGCGCTGTTATTGCCTTCCGTTTTACATTATTATTTCCCTCTTCTTATTATTTCTGGCCACCGTGATCAATTTCATGGTTGGTTGGAAAGGACGGCACTTTATTTGAACTGATTGTGAGGATTTCTTGTCAGCCCGTGATCAATTTCACGCTTCGTTTGGCGAGATTGTCACATCATTTGGGCTGCTGCACCACTACAATGCAAAGTGGGAATATTTTAAAAAATACCACTTCATTTGTCTGGGATAGTGAGGACCAACAGCAGCGATGTTAGCACAGTTCTTTATGAGGATTCTTTGTTTCCACATTTTGTCAGTGTATATTACTCTGACAATCAACTCTCAGCTACACATAGATAGACGCTAAGGCCGCCAGAGAGGCCAAAAATAAATGCTTAATGTTTACATGTCATCAGGCAGAGAGTGAGCCATTTTTTGCAGTGTAGATTGTTTGTATTACATTTTTGCTGTGATTCAAATTGTTTGCTTTTCTTGGTCTAGCATGGGTTGTTTTTATTTGCATTGTGTGGTTTTAGCATGTGGTGTTTTACTTGCATGTTTTCATAATCTACAATTTTATCAGGCATGTTATTGGGCACTCTTTTCTGATCTGATTGAAGCTGCTTGTAACCACTGATCCCCTGCACACGCAAAAGTTCTGTTCGTCTCAAGGACCAATCGTGAGTGGTGGCAGGACAGAAGTGGCCAATGTCGCCACAGGAGGGCGCTATTCACCTCCCGTGGCAGGCTTGCTTTTACCTGGTGTTGAACTTTCTTTCTTTTTTTTTATCTTTAAGTAGTTCCTTTTTAAACTGGACTTTTAACTCTTTTTAGCTTGTTTTAATGAAATTACATTGGACTTTTAGTCTTTTATACTCTTAACTGTGCAGCTACTTTTGACTATTTTATGGGTTTTAAACATTTGTACCATTCCTTAATTGTTATGTCTTGGTGATCCCTGCCGCTTCTCCCCCAATTTTAAAAGAGCCTGTGTTTCAAATGGAGAAATGGACTTCTCAAATTAGGGGGCGTTGCAACCTTTTAACTTCTATTTATTTCATTTTAGGGCCTTTAGTCTGCTAAAATTATTTAATTTGAAAACCCCTCCCTACTGGGCATACATGCACTTCATTAAAATGCCATATCCCTCACAAAAAATTAACACTCTGCATCTAAAAGAATAGATGCAATAGTAATAGTCATTTTATTATTTTACAGAAATTATTGTCAAAAACAGTCATCTTGCAAAATTTCTTGAAATTTTCTCGTCAGTGTGACTCTACCTCGATCTCTCATCTTGATTGGCAGCAGAAAGCGATGTAGGACACACTAACAGCACATGAGCATCAGCAGGAGAGAGAAGGAATACCATAATTGTTTTTAGATAAAACAAAGACCAATGTAATTTAATACAGAAGCTTAACAGCACTCTGCTGTACATCACTGTAAAACTCATATTATGCACTTTTCATGCTGGAGGAATCTGTAATCACCAAAATAAGATCTTTGTACACTTTGACATCTTTTGGTTTGTGGGCTACTAATGCAAAGCCTCATGCATCTCAAATGTAAGTTGGAAAGTTTAACAAGTTCTTTGGGTTGATGAGTGAAATTGAGCAATTCCAACAACAACAAATCATAATATTGTCTCAGTAATACCATTCATAAACTATGTACTCACCAGTAGTTGAGAAATTACAAACTGTTTTCCCTGGTGGTTGAGAGATGTGAACTGAAAAAGGCGGGCCACCGTCCTTTTCAACCATCTACAATGAAGAGAAGATTGATGACCATGTGCATAGAGGCTGAAAGGCCTTCAAGCTTTCACCTCGGCCAAACTTGATCCATGATTTGGTTCCTCCTCTTTGCTCAAACGTGTGTAAATAGATCAACTGGAAGCATTCTGACACAGTGTGAACTAGAGTTCTGGTGCCTGAACTTGTTGGGTTATGTTTTCAGTGTGGTTTGTCTGTCAGCAAAAAAAAAAAAAACTACCATGTCATTTTTCATGAAACTTGGTGGAAGGGAGATGCACTGGCCACTGAAGAGCCCAGTAGATTTTGGAGTGGATCCGATCATTGGGGCAGATCCACTAATTATTTTTCACTTTCATTTACAATGCCAGACATGTCTTTTGGCTAACTAAACACAATACAACTTAAAATCCAGTACATTTAGTGATCTAGTAATGAAATAGTGTAAATTCTATGAATACGAGGACTTCATATCAAATTAATTTGTACCAGTGATCCTCTATAACACATGTACCTGTTCAACCTGAATAAAGGAAGCAGATGTTAGGGAGCACTCGGGGACAGTAGTTTCAAATAGGACAGTACCAGTTAGGCTCCATTGGGTCGGGTCTTTAAGATGCAGGTCCAGGACAGGTTCAGGTCTCAGCTTCAGACCTGTGCAGAATTATAATTTAGATCACTACACAAAACTAGACAACATGTCTGTCTCCATTACCATTGACTGAAAAGCACACCAACATTAGAACACTGGAAATTTGTGCATAGTTGGGTTAAGTTGTACATAGGCCATGTACAGATCAGAGATAGTCTGAAGTGACATCATTCCCAAAGCTGACACACTTTACGAATGTGATCCATCGTATCTTCTCTCCTCCTATCTGGATCACCTTTGTTTCAGTGAAAGTGATGAGTCACTGCGTGTTCTCAATGATGTTATCTAACTCACCTTTAGTGCTGTTCCTGTGACCACTGGCAGTAGAGCACGTGTTCCTGGGAGAGAAAGACAAAACGAAAACCACAGCCTGTCTGTCCTGTAATTGTGGTGGTGACATTCAATGTCTCTCTGTCAACATCTCTAAGATTAGCTGTGACGGGTCAGCAGAGGAGCACCAATAAACTTAGATTGAATTTTACTTCTGCAAGTGTGATCATCATTCGAGGAAAGGAAAAGCAGTTTCCTCTGATTTTCTGATTTGTGACATCACAGGTGGGGAGTTGTTCTTCCTTAACACAGCTGGATGATTGTGGATCTCAAAGAGCAAATGCTCAGAGATGCAGTGTCTCTCAAAAAAAATGCTAATCTTCTGCACACACACAAAAACACAAATCCATTTTTTGCAATAACAATATTTGTTGACAGCCGCTCTGAATGCTGACATCATGCAGCAACCGCACCCCACACCGCGTCCAGAGATACAAGTCTTTCAACTCTGGTCCTGTTTGATCCAATGGAAATAAGAAACCGCGTGTTGTATCCAGGCAACAAGTTCGTTGCCAGGTGACAGATACAGAAGTCCTGAGACAAGAGACTGCATATAACAATTCCACATGAATAAGACAAGGCAGAACATCAGTCACCTCCTGCAACTCACACATGACTTTGATAATCACCTTTACCATTAAAAACAACACACCGAGGTGTGTTTGCCCGCACACGAGCAGCACGCGTCCTTGTTCTTAACAAATATAATAAACCCTGCACACAAGCAGATGAGGTGACAGCAAAACTCAACGGCACAAACCTGATCCGTGCACCTTTTGTGGACCTTAATCAGTTCGCCTAATTGACGCATGGAATCATGATGTACACAGCAATGGCTTATCAGATGAGACGTATCCGCCAGCAAATATGAAAACAGCCATAAGTGGTGGGATTATCAAACGTGTTTCTGCCAGAACGCCGGGCCTTTCATGTGTCAGCCATGAGCAGAGATAATGATCATCTCCAAGGCGTTTCAGCTGACAAATCCACTGCCACCATTAAAGCCTTTTCATTCTCCCCAGAGCTGCTCTGAGCGACTGTATATTTTCACTTTGATTTAGCAGGGGGCAATTGTTTACTGAGATATGTTTAGCTCAAGTAAAAACTTTGATTTGTAAAGCAAAGATCGAATGGTAAACTGTGTGCTAGTTTACTGCTCCTGTTGTAGGTGGAACATTAAAGCTGCACTAATCAGTATTTTCACCTCATGCTGACAAAGTTCACCATGTCGTGATGAAGCACCAGAAAAGTATCACCTCACTGTGCAATTCCTCCGTCTTAGTAGGTATTTATTGCCTTCTTTTAGCTCATTGTTTTGTTTTTTACAGTTTGTTCGCTCATTAACCCTGTTTGCAGAAGCAGCAAGTAAAAAACAAGCTCTGATAAACCTGCTGTATGGTAGCTATCCCCACCAAACCAAAGACAGGCTAAGTTATCGACCTGCGGCAACAAATGAACAAGATGATAGATGATGTTCCTTTGACACTGGAGAAACCCCCCAAAAATGATTGGTGCACCTTTACTCTTTTTTTCCCCGAGATTCAGTTTATTTTACAAAATTCCCCAAAATTTTCTATAGATTACATATAGGTAGATTTATGGTAAGAAACATGTAGTTTGGCTCATACTATAGTTAAGGCAGACACGGTGCTGCATTGATATACTTCCAATGCTATAAATGCAAGTAAAGGTAAAGCCAATATAACTTTCTGTAAAGTATTTTAGTCAGTGTCCAGCAAAAATACCGAATGTGTCTACAGGCTGCATACAATTCAACACAGTATATGAAGAATAATATTTACAAAAATAAATAAAAGGTAGTTTAGTTTCTTCTGGTTTAAAAGGAGTTTGGTTTCAAGGGATTTTGTGATCCAGACCAGGACTGCTTTTAAACTCAACTAGCTTAAATAACAGTCTTTGCATAAACATAAACAGACATTAAATTTAAAAAAATATTTGTAATTTTATCTTCAGTATTTAGATGTAAGGAACATTAAATAATGTTTCAGACGGACTGCATGTCTTCCAACTTTTATAGATGTTGAAAGTTGATCACACGTTTCAGAAATTCCTCAAAGACAAAACATTCATCCAAACTTGTTTCTCAGCCTGAAGAAAGAAAACCGCCCTCGTGTCAACTTCACACTGACGCCACAAACATAAACAAACCTTTGCTGCCATCCGCTTGCTGTGTCTGGTAAATGCAATGAGAAATAATTAGAAGTGCAGGTCTGCCATTCCTGCCATTAGGTGGGATGTAATCACCTCTGCCACAAAGGTTATGTTTTCAGTTGTTGTTTTGTTTTTTTGGGGCGGGGGGGGTTGGTCCACTTGTCTGTTTATCTGCAGGCCTGGTTTTCATGAAAGTTGGTGGGGTCAAATCATTATTCTACTAAAACAAATTGAGTTTTCTTCTCGTTTCTACGGTTGAATGTTTCAGCTTCACTGAGCAGACGGATGTGGGTGCAGTTTAAACTAGACGGCTGTTTTCGCAACAATCTGCTGAAGCGGTTCAGTTTCTCTGCTTTAAGACGTTAACAGATTTCTAATTCATGTGCAAAATCTGCGTGTTGTAACCTTTACACACTTCATTTCATTATGTATTAAGAGTTACTTTTGTATTCATGCAAGTGTAGTATTCATGTAATTTGCCTTGGTTTAATTCATTGGTCAATCTAGCTTTTATCGTACAGCCCGTTTGTATATATAATGTTTGTATTCCTTCAACCATAACCTTTTTCCAGTGCAGATTTTCTCAAATATACGTTTAACTACTTTTTGTAATGCCCTGCATCCTTTTCTGTACTTTTGTCAAATCAAAAGGTTGCCTGTCCTTGTAGGAAATGGTCTGTCTGCCATCTAGTGGAAAGACTACTGCACTACAAAATCTGTCCAACAATATTCTTGCCTTTAGGTTTTTTTCCTTTCCATTTACACAAAACAGAATTGTTATGAATCTCCAGCCAATAATTCAGCCTTACAGCATGCTGGGGCTGAATCTGTATCACAATGCTTAAGAACACAAACAGCCTCTAATCATATTTTTATTATAGAAAGCAACATTAAGGCGCAGTTTACAAATCTGAGTCACTCTTATATCATTTCCCAGATACAGTCACAGGGATGAATTTAATAAATCAAGACTGTATTATCTCAATGAAAATTACTACAAAGGTTGCTGTAATTGAAAATCAGATGAGTTTTTGTTCAGTCAGTTTGATTTAGAAGGCAAAAAAAAACATTTGAATCACAGATGCTGAAACCAGCGAAGTCATGCTGTACAAAAAAAAAGACAATATTTTTGACAAGATTAAAAAAAAAACAAAAAAAAAACAATTAGAGGATTGTTCGCCACAGTGTGACTCTGGAGTCATTGCTTTAACAGGGCTTTCAGTGTTTCATTGACATCTCAGACCAGATTCTCTCAGAAGACCTCCAGGTCTGCAGAGTTGTAGACCACCGGTGTCTCCTCAGTGCCCACAGCAGCCTCCCCCTGACCCTCCTCTTCCTCTTCTTCTGCAGCCTCCTCCAGCGACTCCAAGGCCTCATTGGTGTCACTAGCGAAAGTTTCCCTGGAGACGTCGTCGTGCTCCTGCAGATTTAGCGTGCCGATGGCCTGCTTCATCTTCTTGGCCACCACGTGCCGCCTCCTCTTCTGGGCAGCCTTTTTGCTCTTCAGGTCTTTCCGTTGTTCTTCGAAGAATATCTTCCTGACCTGGGCCTTGGGGATGCTGGGTGTGTTCTTCAGCAGGTTCAGATACACCCCGCCCGGCGTCCGTCGCCTGCTGCCGTCCAAGGTGTACACACCTCCGCTCTCCTCCAGCGTGGCGGTCTCTCCGAGAAGTTCGATGGCTTTTTGCTTCCCAACAATTTGAACAACTCGCTCTATCAGCTCTTTTTTCGGCTCTTGCAGCCTGTGCGCAATCTCATCTATCACCTTATCATCGGGGTCGTCCTCTGTGATCTCATACCGGCCCTTGATGTCCATCTCAGCGACGGGCCCCAGTCTCTCTTTAGCTGACCTCTTCCTCTTTGCGTCTCCTCCTGCTCTCTCCTCGGACTCCTGGTCCTTCATGCCCTCCTCAGCATCAGGCATGCTCACGTCTCCTTCTTCCTTGGACCGTTTCTCATTCTCCCTCTCCTTCTCCATTATCTTACGGGCTAGGACAAAGTTATAAGTCTCCACGTTTCTGCTGGCCATGCTAACACCTTCCATTCCGAATACGCCGATCTCTGCAGTTACAGCATCCTGACACTGCTCCTGGACCACAGAGCCCCAAATGTTGTTCACCTTGCGGCCACCCCGGGCACCAGGGGCGGCCACGGGGGTCGGCCTGAACCGGGCGTTGCATTCAGGCGGCTGCGGGTCGTTGGACACTTTCTGGCGCTTCCGGCGCCAAACATCCGCCTCTTCTTCCGACGAATCCGGGTCACTGTCGCTGGACTCCGCCGTCCTGCCGGTGCTGCGGTAGGCGGCGGATGGGAGCTCGGCAGCGACTCTACTCTGGAAGGACTGGCCGCGGAAAGCTGGAGGAGCTCGAAGTCGAGCTTTTGCTTGTGCGGCGGCCCCCACCTCAGGATCCGAGCCGGACCCGGAGATCTCTCCATCTTCCATTAGATGTCCGCCATCCGCCATTTCTTGTCTGGAAGACACACCGGAGACAGAAGCTCAGATAACCGCTGAACTCCACACCATTAGCAGCTAACGAGCCAGCTGAACTTTAATATTAAACTAGCAGAGACCCAAACAAACTCTGGACTAAAAAAATACCCTCAAATGTCTGGAAGCAGCAGCCGGCTCTCTGCTCTGCATGCGACGATATTTAATGCTGCTCCGTTTTTCCACTTACTGTGACCAAGAAGTTGACAAATGGACCAACTTGAGACCCTCTGAAGAAAAGCTAAGCTAAACCGACACTTCCGCCTTGTAACTGTGAGACCCTTTCAAAATAAATGCAACAATGGACATCGTAAACTCACAGTCACCGGTTAGTCACTCTTTCATCGGCACTGGAGATACTACAAATCTTTGTTTACAACCCAGTCACCTCCTTTTGAAGTATTACAAATGTTTTTCCGCTTTTCACGGACCTGTGTAACAGTTTGTCAGTCGATAATAAATATTATATATCATCCCCTTCGAGGCCAGTGGAAACATCTTTCATAGATTTTTGCTTCTCATTTCCGCATTTTTCTGTTGCCATAAAAACGTCTCGAGGTCTGTATGAGTGTTTTTTTTTTTTTTATTGTGGACATTAAGCTTTTGTTTCAGTCCTCCGGTTTTTATTCTGTTAAAACAAAATCATCACTTCTTTTTCCGGCGGATGTTACGTCATAAAAAACGGCACCTGCGAAGTGTTCGAAGTAAACAATATGGCGGCGTCCTTACAACACCTCACATCTGCGGGGAGATATCTCCTTCAAAGACGTTTACTGAAGACAAACTCTTTGAGCAGGGTAAGAATAATGTGTTTAAAATAATATTCTGAACTCAGAACTTCCTCGACAGTTCCTTGACAGTCAGCAGTGCTCCGTTTAACGAAGGAAAACCTCGCAGCGCGGCTCTCTGTTATTGCTAACAGTTAGCTACCAGCCGCGCCATGCTCGGTTATTCTAAGATGAATGTGTAAAGTCGTGTTTGACGTTTAGTCCACGTCGTGCAAGAAAGCTACCGGCGACGTGGTTCGGTTCGTTACAGCGGGCGGATAACGGCTGACGTCATCGCCGTCATTACGAAGCGTCATCATGACTGGCTGTCCTCCTCGTGCAGCTCTCAGCTGGTCCACGCAGACTGTTGACGTCTCAGGCTGCTCACCAGGTGGCGCTCAACGTCCCGGAAACAAAGGTGACCACTCTGGAAAACGGACTCCGGGTGGCCTCAGAGGACGCTGGGCTCACCACCTGCACGGTGACTACACACACACACACACACACACACACACACACACACACACACACACACACACACACACACACACACACACACACACAGAGAGAGTTTTTGTATTGTTGTTTTGTGAGAAACATGATTGGTGTAAGGCATTGGGCTCACCAGAGTTTCTATCAGTCAGGACCAACTCCTCCCTGCTAGTCAACAACTCAAAGGTTGTTTTTTAGTGTCTAAATCATTTATTTCCATTTCAGCTTCACAGTTCAGTGTCTCAATCACAAAAGGGCACCTGTCCTCAGGAGTTTATTTTAGGTTCAGGTGCAGCAGCATTGTATGTATATACAGTATGTATATATATATATGTGTGTGTGTATGTGTGAGTCTCTGAATATGAACCACTGCCTTCTTCCAGGTGGGCCTCTGGATAGACGCCGGCAGTCGCTATGAGAATGAGAGAAATAACGGCACGGCACACTTCCTGGAACACATGGCATTTAAGGTGAGATGGTTACAGCACTGCAACGTTTTTATCTCTGTTGGATGGATTTACCGGCCCAATGTCTGTTAATTACTCATGAAAAATTATGAAGGAAATAGTTGAACGCATGTGGATCTAAAGTCACACGGACACGGTGGAATCTTTCAGCTGGTTCAATGAATAAATAGTTAAGGAAATGTAATTATTCATAATTTAGGAAAATAAATAATGTGACTTGTCATTAATAATGTAAAACGTTGTCTCTCTCTCTCTTTCTGTGTGTGTGTGTGTGTGTGTGTGTGTGTGTGTGTGTGTGTGTGTGTGTGTGTGTGTGTGTGTGTGTGACAGGGCACCAGGAAGCGCTCTCAGCTGGATCTGGAGTTGGAGATTGAGAACATGGGGTCTCACCTTAACGCCTACACGTCCCGGGAGCAGACTGTGTACTACGCCAAAGCTTTCTCTAAAGACCTTCCTCGAGGTAGACAGCCAGACGAGCTGAATGTTACAGTGACATTGGGCCACGTTGAGATGTAGTCATGACAACGATGAAGATGTAATTGGTGCAATTTCTTTGCAGTAATGTGCACACCGGATTTGATCCTGAAAGAGACTGCTGCTTTCTGGAGTCACCGCTTTGTCCTCGTTTTCCTAATAATCTGAACAAATCCTCATTTTCAAATTTATCTTCATAGACCAGAATGCAGTGCAGTAAAATAAAATGTCTTCACTTATGTCATCTAGCTTTAACCACTGAAGGCTTTGAAAAGAAGTTTAGTTTTAAACAAGGTGGCTTCTATTTGTTACAACGTAGTTTTGTGAAAATGAAATCAATCATTTGATGTCATTATCAAGTTTTTAAACCCGAGATGAGACCGCTGGTCTCACTTCCCACTTAAATAAGATCTTAAAAACATAACATAATCTGATGAACATGGAGGAGTTCGCACGCCATCTAAAAAAACACCTAGAATCTGTGAAACGTAACAACATCATGAAATGTTGTCTGTTTTCTGTCCGGCAGCTGTGGAGATCCTCGCCGACATCATCCAGAACAGCACGCTGGGCGAGGCGGAGATCGAGAGGGAGCGAGGGGTGATCCTGAGAGAGATGCAGGAAGTGGAGACCAATCTGCAGGAAGTGGTCTTTGATTACCTGCACGCGACAGCGTACCAGGCCACGGCGCTGGGCAGGACCATCCTGGGCCCCACCGAGAACATCAAGTAAGACCAAACACGCACGCCTGTGCTGGGTTCCAGTCCGGCCGCTCGGCCCGCAGACGTGCCGGCCGCCTTCCTTTCACGCGTCGACTCAGCTGTGTGTGTGTTTGTGATGCAGGACGATCAACCGAGGAGACCTGGTCGAGTACATCACCACCCACTACAAAGGACCCAGGATCGTGCTGGCTGCTGCTGGAGGTCAGAGCTGTTTGTCTCCTCACATGTTACATTAATGAGGTGAAATGTTATTATCAGCATGTGGTGATACATATTTTTAGATTTAAGACTAATTCAAATAAGTTGACGTGGCTGTTCTTCGTGAACTCGCACCAAAACCTTAGTTCTGAATTCACAGCGGGGGGTCGGGGGGGTCAGTTAGAGGTCGTTTTGACCTTCAGGACTCTCTGTGGTCTGTTTCCGATCAGGCGTTTGCCAAGACGAGCTCATCGATTTGGCCAAGTATCACTTTGGAAAACTCCCCGGCAGATATCAAGGTGACGCCCCAGCGCTTCCCGCATGCCACTTCACAGGAAGTGAGGTAAGGAAGAAGTCTTGACACACGCGATCACAACATGACGTGTTCGGAGTTGCTTTCCGTGAGGTATTTACAACTTTCCATTTCAGATCCGTGTGCGTGACGACAAAATGCCTCTGGCTCATATCGCCATCGCCGTGGAGGCGGTCGGGTGGTCTCACCCCGACACCATCCCCCTCATGGTGGCCAACACGCTTATTGGAAACTGGGACCGCTCGTTCGGCGGAGGCGTGGTGAGTGCTGAAGAAAGCTGCTGATTCGGCATAAATGTAGACACCTCGAGTTTCTACGTACGTCTTCTAGCAGGCAGCTCTTCTGACCGCTGCAGTGAGTGATGTCACTCTGCGCTGCTTCTTTTGACACTACCTGTCAATGTCTTGTATTAAAGCTCTTAAACGTCCTAGATAATGTACTCGCTGGCTTCTTAACCGAAACCTAATGATTTACTTGGAAAAAGTCTGAACCCTCGAACAACCCCGTGAAGTTGAAAGTACCAGTTAATTACGCCGTGTTCCTCCGTGTCCCCCGTCTCACGCCGTCTCTTGTCGGATCGCGTCCTTCGCGAGCCAGAATCTGTCCAGTAAACTGGCTCAGATGGCCTGTCAGGGAAACCTGTGCCACAGCTTCCAGTCCTTCAACACCTGCTACACCGACACGGGCCTGTGGGGGCTCTACATGGTGTGTGAGCCCGGCACCATCAACGACATGATGCACTTCACTCAGATGGAGTGGTGAGTCCACGCACACGCACAGTAGAAACCTTTACACCACAAAAAGCTGGATTCATGCAGCTTAATACTTTAGTGTATATAAATACAACATTATTAAATTGAATTCCATGCGTGTTGTCAGGATGTCTCTTTGTACGAGCGTGACGGAGAGCGAGGTGGCTCGAGCCAAGAATCTGCTGAAGACCAACATGCTGCTGCATCTTGACGGTAAGGCAGCATGACAAGAGACGCACGTGTTCATCTGCTCTGTGGTGTCAACACGTTGATCTGCCGTCTCCAGGATCCACCCCCATCTGCGAGGACATTGGCAGGCAGATGTTGTGCTACAGTCGCAGGATCCCTCTGCACGAGCTGGAGGCCCGGATTGACGTAAGTGGAATCGGTGCCGCGTTTGGTAATAAAAAAAATAAATAAATAAGAATTGAGAAACGTAAACCTCTTAGACACGAAGACCGCAGACAGACGGTTATCTAATGAACATGTCAGAACTACGGCTACACGGGCGACTGCTGACATGCTCATATCAACTTAAAAGACAACATGGCTGTTTGTTTCTGCTGCCCCCAAATGGCCAAAATGAGTTACAGCACATTTAGCATCAAACTGGTTTCCAGTTCGGACACCAACGTTCAGTTTTAACGTTAAGTACATCGTAAAAAATTAGTAAATTCCCTTTTCATGGGTCGGCTTTCTTTGCTCCAAGTGATCAAGCTTTTCTCATCGGAGGGTAAGAGGACTCAGAATAAAGGTGTAAAAGTGGGAGAATTGTGGTGGAGAACCGTCTAATAATGTGTAATGTGTCCACAGGCCATCGACGCAAACACCATCAAGGACGTTTGCACCAAGTACATCTACAACAGAGCGCCGGCCGTCGCAGCAGTCGGTATGTTGCTGCTTTTTGTCGTGACGCATAGAGAAAGGTGATTTTAGTGCAGTTTGTAGCAGGCAGACCTGCGAGACGAGGACACTTATCATACTACCTTGTATGTAGTGGCTGAACATCCTTAAACACATGGAGGTGGAAAAGGTCAAACTGCAGCTTTTATGACATTGTGTCACTTTGGGAGGCTGAAAGTCCTGCAGCTGATCACACAAACACAATCTATTCAGTCCTTTCACAACATGTTCTGTCTCTTATGTCCAAATTATCATCAGTTGTCTTTTAACTATCTTTGATCCTCTGCAAAGACATTTTTTTTGTTTTTTCCATTCTCTATTTGCATTTTGACACACGTCATCCTTTTAACTGTTTTTGTATCAGAGAATTGTTAACAGAACTATAAAACAATATTTGGCCACAAGCTGAATGTTATTTGACTCAGATTCCTACTGTACATGTAGGTTCATTAGTTTTTATATTAATGTAGAATATATAAATGCTTTAATCTGGCCTCACTTTGACTACAGTGATAAAACTGATGTCCAGACCACCAGAAATCAAACTCCTGTTGGAAGTAATTAGCAGCGGCATTAAATCCAAGTTGTTTTTGTGTGTCAGGTCCGATTGAACAGCTGCCAGACTACAACCAGATCCGCAGCGGGATGTTCTGGATGAGAAGCTGAGCAGAACCGCTGAGGAACCAGCAGACGTACAGCACGGAAACAAACACAATAATGAAGTCTTGTTTTCCTCCTTTACTTTTTTATTATAAAATAAAGACCAACACAATAATGTTAAAATAACAGATACTATTATCCTTTTGTGGTTCTCGTCATTTTTTACTCTTGGCTGCCACTTGTTCCTGAGCAGCTTTCTTGGCTTTAACCATCTCCACCAGTTCCTGCCAGAGAAACAGAGAAAGATGTCAGACCGCCAGAAGGATTCTGGGTTCAGTATCATTTAGTGTTGTTTAGGTTTCTTTGCTTTATACCGAGGTGTTTCCTATTTATTTTACTCTTATTACAGTTGGACAAAAAACTGCAAATACTACAACTGTTAAGAGAATACTGCAGTACTGTTGTATCAGGGCAATCATGTTTGATAGAAGTACCTAATAAACTGACTGTACAAATATTTCTGTTAGCTGGAGAAAGCACTTACAATAAAGACCCGGAGCCCATGAACCTACCTTGTACCTCTTCATACAGTCCTTCTTATTCCTCCCGGGGACAGCAGCTGCGATCTTCTCCCAGCGCTCGGGTGTGCTCACTGGGTACGTCTTCAGGGCTTGTTCCAGGAGTTTCTGTTCCTCTGTGGTCCAGGCGGCAGCGTTGCCATCACTACCAGAGGCTGAGGGACCGCACCGACACAATTACATTAACTACGCAAAACAAGCCCTTAATGATACTGTTGTTTGAGCAGCAGTGAATCCCACTTCCAGGATGCAGCTCAGAGCTTTAGCAGCTGACTGGCGTCACTGAGGAGTTTTAAAATGAACTCCGGTTCAGCTGAACTGTCTGAGCCACCTGTCAGAGAGCAGGCGTGTTTGATGGCTTCCCAGCATGCTCTGGGGCAGTGGAAGCATTACTGTGATCGGAATGGTGTTCTGATGTCTCTCCTGTTGCACAATAATCAATACAAGGGAATGATTATCACAAAAGATGCTGAGTCCACGATTATTGAGATCTTTGACAATCATCTGTTGACAAGATGCAACACTGACGTGAGAATCGCAGTAGAAACCACCTCTGCTAAGACTGCATGACGTAGTATCAGTATATTATCTGCGGTAGATTTGGGTCAGCAGCTGTGCTGCTTTGGACAAAGTCAGCACCACCTCAAATAAAAGACTCCTCAATGAAATGACAAGTTTATGTACAGTTAGAATATTTTTACCACTTTACTCCGATTCAGAACTGAAGCCAGCAGACTTCCTTCTACAAAAACAGTTTCTGGTCCACCGCTGCTTCATCTGGGTAGCTTGTTTGTGTTATTGTCCCGTTTCAGTTCAGATCCATTTAAAACACTAAATCCCCAAAAAGTCACAATAACACAAAGCAGCACCTGCTGTGTTCTGTGAGGTAAAATGACTGTTTCTGTCAGATCAGTCTGGCTTTGAAGAGAACAAAATATAACGGCTTCAGTTGCCTGTTGGAGAGGATCGTCTGATGGCAAAGTAAGATGCTGAAAATGTTACCAAACACCTGCATTTTTCTCTCAGGTGGGCCTTTTTTTTTTAAGCTTTGGTGGTACAGCTGATCCCTTCTCCAAACTGGACACGTGCCGAGTCCATCTACTGCAAACGTACAGCGACCACCACACAACATCTTACTACACTAAACCCCTTTCAGAGGACGTGACGGTGACCCAGAAAACGTTGGTTTAAAATCGATCCATATCCTTAAACTGCAGCCGAGTTCGTGACAGAGCAACACTGAATGCTGCGCAGTCGCAACCAAGCACAGAAGTGTAAATGTGATTTATTTACCGTTTGATGCTGCAGCTGTAAAAGTGACCTGGCTGAGAGCAGAGATCAAGAATGAAGCTGCTGACTCTACGTGGAGGTTATCAGGAGGTGAACAAGACGTACCATCAAATCTCTCTGAGGGCACTGCGTTGTCTATGGTGGGCGCCACGGAAGCGTGTTCCTTCTTGAACTTCTCAAAGGCTTTTCTGTTTATCTCGTCTTTCTGTAATGGATCTGAGGGCAAGAACAGGAACAGGAACAACACATATTAGTCTGGAAAAATCCATTGACAGTCGGAAATTGGTTCACAGCAAAAATAAAGTAAGAGTTAAAGTCAAGCTGGAACTGGCCGAGAGATTTTAATCATATTTACAATCCTTCACAGGTTTTCCAGGTCTGGAAATAATGTTATATTTGCTTTAAAGCAATATTGTTCCCACAGTATTGTATCATTATTACCAATATTTACATCAGTGTTAGCAGTGATGTTTATTGTAACCTGACATGTAGCAGACCAGAGAGAAGTCCACATTATGGTCTGGACTCACATTAAAGGTGTGATGAGTAAAAGTTAAGCTCCAGCTTCAATCTAACTTTTGAATGTTAAGAGTCACTTTAGCATCCAGTCAGGCTCTCAGAGTTTTGGCAGTTTGGTCTGCTTATTTTTCCTTTGCCATTAGTTTTTTTTGTTTTTGTTTGTTTTTATAGCTGATAACTAATGTTTAATTCTATGGAGCCGGTTGCTGATTGACAAAAATCAGCCTGCAGGACGCTCTGATGTGTACCCGACACCCGGAGACTGACTTCAGCAATACGGAGACGTTTCTAGTGGTGGAAAGAAACATTAACGTGTTGCTTCCGTTTCGCCATCACGGTGTTTAAATCATTCGCTCCAACAAGGTCAGAACAGCTACTTTCCTCTGCGGAGGGCAGACGGGACACTTCAGTCGTTCACCGTCATGTCTTGAGATTCAGGGTGGGATTATGAGGCAGGATGACGGGGCTAGCTGGTTAGCATGCTAACCTCTTTAGATGCCTCTATAACACACTTGCGTGTCGTTGACATGACGTCAACACGGCTATTTCTTCTCCAGATGAGTTTAGGTCATTTTTGGAAGATGTAAAACTTTTTTTTTTTTTACATCTTCCGTATTGCACCTTTAACTGGCAGCAGTGGCTTCACAAGTCCTGAGCTGCAACAGTGTTCGTTTAACCAAGACTGCTAAACGGAGTGAATCTGACGGCCTTCATACGAGAGCTCACCGAGTCGCTGGAGGTTCTTGGCTTTGTTGATGACGTCTTTGGCGTTTCTCTTCATGCCGCTGGTTGAGTGCAAGTTCATGTAGTTGGCAATAACTTCCCATCTGGAAGAACAAAAGGGAAATAATGTCTTTTAATAGTTTAACTTTTCAACAAACAAAGCAGGGCTGTTTGATTATTCCTATTAAAAGATCACAGTCTCTTTGAAAATGACAATGTTGGAAGAATATTTCTGATAATGAGTGTAGCAGGCGACGTTTTGTCGCAGCACACGTCGCCACATCATCCAGCCTGATGAAGACTCTGATGAAGGTCACAGCCCTCTTTCTAACCGCTGTAACTGCGAGTGGCTACCTGGCGTTGGTTCCGGCGGGGAACAGGTTGACGGCTTTGATGAGCAGCTGGAGGTCTTCCTCGTTCCAGCCCTTCCCCCCCGCTCCTCCTCCTCCGCTGGCCTGATCGGCGCTGCGGGCCGCCTGCCGGGCCTGGACCTCGGCCTCCTTCTCCCTCTGCAGCTGGACGTTCACCTCCAGCACCTGAGAAACAACAACATGTTTATGCCTCTGGAGAGAAATGTACACAACTCGTTTCAGGTGTTTGTGCATCTCCTGGATCACATATAAAGGAAACCTGAAACGTCCTTTTACCTGCTTCTCCACCGCTACCTTGCTCTCCTCTTTAGAGCCCGCGGCCAGGATTTCATTGAGGGACTGCAGACTGGAAACAGACAACAGAAACACGGTCACACATCCCACAGCTCTGTTTCCAAAAGCACTACAAGACAAAGAGGATCTCAGCTCATGTACTCGCACCGAGATCTCAGAGTGTTTTCACACCTCTCGTTCAAATCATTTCATCCACAACAAGAAAGGAAAGAAAATGATAGAGTTTCATTTTAATCCCGAACTGCTTCATATTCATACTGACTTTCTATAAACAATGTCAATGATCATCGTCATCGTCAGCACCCACATGAGAAAATCTACTTCTGGTGACTGGCAGCAGATCAGTGTTCACATTAAAGCTTCTGATGTGTTTATTTATGTTCTCCGGTGGCAGTTTCATTTTCATTAAGACTGCAAATCAATCATGTTATGAAAAATGACAAACGCGTAGATACCTGATGAAAAAGAGGCTGATTACTGTGGGATCATTGATTGTTTCTTCTTTTTTTAAATGGACTTAGTCACCTGGCAAAATCCAGGATACCAACACACCAGGCTGCAGTTCAAACTGCCTCCGACTGACGGACTGATCAGGCTCAAGTCTCTGCACTTCGTTGACATGACTTCTCTGAACAATTTAAAAGCAGCAGATAGATTCATTAGTATTTTAGATGTTGAATTTATGCTGAAATCACACATTTACTTGCACAAAATACCATTTGAACCCCGTCAGTCTCTTCAGCAGCCGACTGACACCGCTCTGTTTTAAGGATTCAAATTCCTGCGAGACATAATCTAGTAGTTTACTGTACCTTGCGAGTTCCAGCCGGTCACACAGTTTCTCCACTTCCTCCATCATTTTCACACTGTCCGCTTCATCGTCGGCAAAGTAATTCCAGTTCTGTGGATAAAGCAAAGACAGAAAATATGAACGAAAAGCGATTAAAGCCAACACGCATCTCAAAAAAAATACTTTTTCTTGATACTACATCGCTGTTGAACAGCCAAAATGGGAGTCTTGACCTTGCAGGTGGTCCGGAGCTTCTGCCTCTCCTTCTTGATGGCCTTCTTCTGGATCTCCTTCTCCTTCTTGGCCTGCTGGGCCGCCTGCTTGGCCTCCCCTTCCTCCTTCTCCTTCGCCAAACGAACCGCCTCCAGCTCTGCCTGTCGGGCCTGACGGACGCACAGAAAACGGACGGGTGAACATTTGCCAAATGAATGCGACTTGAAAGAAAGTGGCTACCTGAAGGTAAACGGGCAAACTTTGTGGAACTGCTCTCTTTTCAAACATGAACACACACACTGTAGTTTATTTTGACTCAATCCCACAAACATCGCTGCTGCGAGAAACGAACAATCGTGCCACATCTAATAAAAATTCTATCAAGGGTTTCCCCGAGATGCGTTTAGAAGGATTGATCGGATGAAAACATATTGCCGTCCGTCTTTACATGGTCCGTGTTCAGACCACTTACTCTCTCCTTCTCTTCCTGCTCTCTCTTTTTGGCTTCAGCTTTAGCTTTCTTCTCAGACTCCTTCCTGGCTTTTTCTTCTTCTTTGAATTTCTTTATTCTAGGGTCGCAGCTGTAGGCCGTATCTGCAGTGAAAGCAAAACAAAAACAGTCAGTTGCATTCATATTCAGAAGGGACTTCCTCTGATTGGTGGACCGTGTACTGCATGATTGATTGGAGTTTTTTCAATTCCATTTTCAGGCGTTGTGATCATGTTCAGGTGTTTAATGAAATGCTGCAGTGCGTGTTGGCTCTGTGAGACTGTACCAACTAGTGTTCGTATTCTGTTCATCTCCTCCTTCTTCCTCTGAGCTCTGGAGGCTCGATTCTGCTTTTCGATCCACCTTCTCTCATCTCGACTGCCGGGAAAACAAAGTCAAACACGTGCATCAGACGCTAAACGTTACCCAACACGGGACCGGAAATACTTTTCAGTACAGTGGACAGCAGTGATATTCAGCTCACCATTCAGCCTTTTCCTTTTCCTCTTCGTCTAAGTAGGAGAATTCCCTCCAGGAGTCAAAGTTGTACCTTTAACAGTAAAAATGACAGTTTAACAATTTGTCTTGTCTTTTTTTTTTTTTTTTTTTTTTATCTCAAATGAACGTCCCTTAATTTGAGGCAAATAAAAAGAAAAAACACGTCTTACCAAAAAGAGTAAAAATTATCCACTTCTTCAAAAGACGACTCCATGGTTCCGAGTTTGGGGACGTGCTTTTTGGAAGACCATCTGGCATTTCTCTCAAAAATGGGAGTAAACACCTCGAAAAAGTTTTCCTTGCCTTCGCTCTTAGAAGGCGTGGCGTTGTCGAAGGTGGGGTCCACGCTGTCGAAGGCTCTCCTCTTCACCGGGTCGGACAGGATCTCTATAGCTGAGGTTCAAACAAACACACGGAGATAAGTGTGACCTTCAGTTCAGGACATTCTAGAAATAAAGCTAATGTTCATAACAATCAGTGCCGGTGGTATACCGGTTAATCCGCTTTTAATTCATGCCTGATATTCATTTTTCATACATCTGCTGTCAAGACCTCAAGCTCCATCCCGGCACCATTTTGCCATGTTAAGCGCTACAGTGCACCGTGATGAATAAAATGAGAGGAGACTCCTATTAAATGGATAACTTTCTCATCAACAGTTATAACAACAATTAATAACCCACAACTAACTCTCTTTAACGACAACAGTTTGTGACACATAAGCAACTTGTAACGCCTAATAATTGAACATTCGCAAAACCGCACTGCTGAACAGCATGCTGGGTAAACTGGCTAGAGGAGGATAACCGTGTGTTAACGGCCGAGAGGCTCCGTCAGGAGAGGACATTCAAGGACATTCAAGGACAGAGATGGAGAATGAACAAAGAGAGACCGGAGATGCAGCAGAGCTTTTTGTCTGCTGTTTGGAAGTTTTAAGACATCTGTCAAAAACCAAAAGAAGTTAGTGATTCAGTTTCCTGCACTCGGACCGAAAACAGTTGTTTCCCCCATGACGTTACATGTGTGATGAATTAAAATAAGTCTTTAAAATATTATTTTTTAAATATGTTCAAGATCAAGGAAGAAAATAACAATTCAGACTTATTTATTAAAGTATGCAATATATATGATGAGATCCAAATGTCATCATAGTCACTGTACTCCTAATAGAATAATAGGCCACTATAAACCTATAACTATAAAGCCCAACTCATGAAAAGTAAATAAATATGAAAAATAAAACACTCATAAATCACAAAACCCTGAGAATCTTATGAAAATGATGTTAATTTTGGGTCACACCGGCCAGCTCTGATGATAATGATCCGCAGCTCTATGTACCTTTAGTTATACAGGTGAAATAGTCGTTGTCTCCTTCTACAATCTGCTCTCCGGCAGCTTTCCTTTTGTCGGGGTGATGCTTCAACACGATCAATTTGTCTGTAGAGAAAGAGTCGAGAACATGATGACGCCGACAGATCACATCAAACCACGGAGATTATTCATGAGGGCGGAGGAGGAGGAACACTCACGGGCAGCTTTGATCTGTTTCTGTGTGGCTTTGTACCTCAGGTGTGGGAGCCCGAGGACGGCATAGTGATCTTGATTCTGATACGTTCAGGGGGGGAAATAAGAAACGTTGAAGTGTAGTAGATCTTTGATGCGACTACACAACAGAAAAATCATCAAAAGACGAACGGCGTGTAATAGAGGAAGCTACACTAACACTCTAAAAGGTTTGAGACCGTGTGCGGAGTCCTTCAGGGGTCACTACTCCGTCCTCAGTCTCTACAAACGGCCTCTTGGCCGCATGATGCATAAACAGAAGATACGCCACCATTAATAAGCTGATGACGCTCAGTTCTACATGTCCTCGTCTTCCTGGAAACTTTCCCTCCGTCAACTCTCTGGCTGACTTTGTTATATACATACAAACGTGGACATCAGGCCTTCGACAGCAGGAAGCGTGCTCTTGTTTAGCCTCTTTTCCTCAGATAAATATCACTTTATGAAACATGTTAACATGAAGCTGCTCAGTTGTACATCAGTGCATTCATACATATGGCTGTTTTTAAAACACCTTGATGGCTCTTTAACAAGAAAGTAGCATCAGATTAGCTCTGCTGTCAGATATGAGAAGTTCCATCAAACCATCTGCAGCTGAATGTCAGAAGCAGAAGACTCAGTGTTTCATTCACGCTCTGTTTTAACTAACATGCCTAACTCCATAAAGGCTTTTAAAACATCTCCTCTCTCTGCAGCACATTTTCTTTGCTGTGATCAGTTTTTCACCTCAAGGTTTCTTCCACGCTGTGCAGGTGGAACACTGTTTTATCTACACAACTGTTTTATCTACACAACTGTTTACCCTCATTCACGCCATCTGACTGCACAAAGTCTGACTGATACAGCTGGTAACACTTATCAATAATATTTAATTAATATTACTGACTGTGTATATCCTAGAAACTCTAATATTACAGTCCGGCAATAAATCCTTCCTTCGCGAGCGTTCTGTTTTTTCAGGAGGAAGGAAGAATTGTATTTGCTTGTCCAACAACACAAGAATGAGCAGCGTAACATGAAGCACCTTGTTTTTTTTTGTGCCGACATGTTTCTTTTCGCTACAGTAATCTGCTTTATGGAGGACAGGAGAGTGACGGAGAAGGTAAAAACTGAAACTGCTGTTAAAATGGCTTAAAAGAAGAAGAAAAAAAACGCCAAATAAGGACATTTCCTGCCTCAGTCAGACTGCTGTGTGACGTGAACAACGTGACGTTTGATGAGCGTTTCAGGAACTTCTTACCTTCCAGTCTTTCGGGTCGAGCGTTCGGAGGATGGAATACTCCTCCAGCTGAAACTCCTCGTCCTCCGACTCCTCGGAGGACTCCTCCTCTTCCTCCAGCTCCTGGAACGAGGTCGACGCATTCCTGTTTCTCCTCTTCAGGAAGGCCTCGAACCATCGGCCCACCGGCTCCACCTGCACCTGTACAGAGGCTGCGTGGCGACCGAGACGGGAGGAAGACAACAAACACTGTTCCTCAGGTAGTTTGGACAAGAATATTGAAACACAGCCTGTGTGATACAGGATGTTTGAAGTCACTATTGATATTTACGGTTGTTCTTTTTGTTTTTTTAAATCAGATATTAGTTGAAAAAATCCTTTGTAAATTAAACCCGTATTTTTAACAAGGATCCCTTTTATTTTTTATTTTTTTTAAGAGTTATGCCTTTAATATGAACTATTTTGTTACAGTGTAAATAGAAATGATGGACATACTATGTAAATTTAAGAGTTCTTTTCTAAACCACCTGAAATGTATGCAGCCAAATTAGTACTATGATTTCTTGTTATGCATCTGCCAACTTTCATATATATCTGGAACAAGTTATCAAACGTCTTGGTACCAAGAAAAAAAAAAAAAAAAAAGAGGTCAACCCTTTGAAGGTTTCTGCACGCGCCTGTCAAGTTGTCTAAAGCTACGATCAGATCTTTCTCTCTGTAACAATTATGTCCAAACACATTCAAGCTATTTTAACACACAAATCAGTGCAGTGTTCTCACCCATAGTTAGTTCGCCATTTCTAAATTTCAAAATGTAGGTCAAAAACTACTCGAGCCCCCAGAACCTCGGCTGATGACAGAAACCAAACAGCTCTTCACAAGAAGCCTCTGATGTCGTGGACGGTGCTTCACAAGAAAATATATATATATATATATATTTGAAGACTTTCCATCAACAATTGTTGATTTGCAAAAAAAACTCTAAAAAGGCTACAAAGTCTTCTGAAAGAGTTTTTTTTTTTTTTTTTAGATGTTCAGCAGTCCACATTTCAACAAACTCTTTGTGAATAAAGAAGATTTTGTTTTTTGGCTACTTTCACTAGAAAATGAAACCCGGCTGAGAGAAGCACGACAGAACGCACAAGGAGACAAAATGAGCAGCATGAGGCAGCATTTCCCCACGTTTATCAAGGTGTCTCAAAGGATAACGTCAGGCTGGCTGGTCGGGTGACGCAGCAGGAGAAAGATCCTGAACGTGGAAGCTCATTTACAACAGAATGACTTTGAAGGAACGGTCCAATCAGAAGTCAGATATTAATCCAATTGAGGATCTAAAAGAGCCGCTGACGGCAGAAATGTGAAGAATCTGGCTGAGCTAAAGCGGTTCTGATGGACGAAAAGCTCCAAAAGTCTTCCTGAACGTTGTGCCGGTCTGATCTGCAGCCAACAGAAACACCCATTGAGGTTGATGTCACCACTTATTGAATCGAAGAGTTCACCTACTTTTACCACAGACATATTTGTGTTTATTTTTATTTTTTTTGCGCGTGTCTTAGACTAATATCAGATCACATTTTGACCAGTAAATGCAGAAAACCCACGTAATTCCAAAGGGTTGACATACTTGCTCTTGTCCGCGTATATTAGCTGGACATCACGCAAACCTTTAGCAAAATGCAGACTCCCATACAACAGAGTTATAGCAGCATTTCAATTAAGAGACGTTTTGTAATTGATCAATTTCCACTAAAGCTACAAGCACTCAGTTCTCTGCTGGTTTTAGATGAATTATAAAGTATTTGTTCATTTGCCTTCAGGGGGCTCAAGAGTTCTTAAAGCTCGCACCCTTAAACATCTGTGTGCACTTCTGCATTTTGTAGGATACACGACAGGTCACACACAGGCCAAAGGATCTGTTTCCTTTGGGTTTGTTAGACATAATAACGGCATATTTTACATCTGTTGCTTCATTGTATTTGATCGAGATGGCACTTTTTGACGTGTCTTAAGAAGGTGACGTGTTAAATGTCCTTCTTTACTCTGACACACATCAAAGTAAAAGGTATATTAGGTAGCAAAAGATTAAAACTGCCAATTATCTGCAAACTGTAGCAAAACTAGCAGAATTAAAACAGGTAAGTCGTATCATGGTTCAGTTTAAATGTTTAAAACTCACGCCTGGTTTCACCTTCATTGGAAACAATGATCGGTAACAGCCTGGTAATGAGCGGAGACAAAAGGCCATCAAATGCCAAATGAGCGTGTTAATGTCAAGAACTTCCAGGTCGCTCATGACAGCAGCTCCAATAAATCAGTGCAGCCATGAGGGGCAGCAGCTCGGTCACATTATGCAACACAGTCAACAGCATTTGGACTAAAACAGAAAGGAAGCAAAGCTTTGAAAGTAAAGGATTCTTTCACGCTTCAAATTAGCTGATAATATTACCTTGGTGCTTCCTGGCTAATCAATGTAGCAACAGTAAATATCTACCATCGGTAGCTTAGCCAGCTACCTTCCTTTGGCCTCTTTCAGTACTCACCGGCGGCGGCTTTAAAAACAACCGTTTCATCACCGTCCAACGCTTCTAACAACATCTTAGAAAAACGGGCTACACGAACATCCAGGTGCCTAAATTCTCAAGGGACAGCTTTCTGAAGTGCTCCAGTTCGTGGCCCGCTCATAGACACACCACATGGGCCTCCCTTCACAAGCCCCACTCCGACAACGAGCTCTGCTGTCTCATAGGCAACCACTCCGTGCTGTCACGATGGCTCCTGTTTAAAGGTTCCGGATTGGCCTTGGTTTTTTTTTTTTTTTTTTTGTGCGATAGCCTGAAACCCAGCCACGGTAACACGGTTAATTATATAGTCATTAATATTTAAGAAGGACAAATATTATTATTACTTGACAAAAATATTTTAAAGGCGGTACATCCTTAATATAGCTCCGACTTGTACTTCCGGTGAATGGCGCATCGCGGCGGAAACCCAAAGCTGCTGTGTAATTGTACAGTTTAGCGGCTCAGTTTCTCGGTGGCACGTTTTCTTCCCTAAACTAAATATGCCGGACTATTTGGGAGACGACCAACGGAAGACTAAGGAAGAGGAGAAGGATGACGGCCCTATCAGAGGTATATATTATATGTAACAGGGTTGTTTAAGAATCATATTTCTTTGCTTAAGGGGAAACGTCGCCATTAGCTCGCTACTCGGCTAACGTTAGCTCGGCTCGTTAAACAAACGGTCCCGGTTTCACCGCTCGCTCAGATAACTGCTCTAATTTAGTAACCGTAACTTTCAATGTGCTCATTGTTAAAACCGTTCATGTAAATCCTTTGGCCGACGTTGGGTAACACCGCGCCGCTCCGTGCGACAACAACGCAGCGGCGGCGGCGGCCCACCGGAGTGTAAACTCACTTGTGTTGTTTCCGCCTCCATCACAGCTCTGGACGAAGGAGACATCGCTCTGCTCAAAACATATGTAAGTAGAGCCTCTGGACACGTGTGTGTGTGTGTGTGTGTGTGTGTGTGTGTGTGTGTGTGTGTGTGTGTGTGTGTGTGTGTCGATATGGGGGGGGGGGGTATAATAACTTATAAGTTAATTAAATTGGCTGCTTGCTGTTTCTCGCCAGGGTCAAAGCACCTACTCCAGACAGATCAAACAAGTGGAAGATGACATTCAGCAGCTGCTCAAAAAGATCAACGAGCTGACAGGTCGGTGATCAAACCAGAAATAGACTTCTACCACAATAGGCAGCGGGGAAATGGGTTTCCGTTTCTAGGGTTTCCTCAGTAAAACCCATGTTTTCAGATGCTGGGTTGTGCTTGAAGTGGTGTTGTGTTTTTCTTTCTTTCTTTATTTGACAGGCATTAAGGAGTCAGACACAGGCCTGGCTCCACCTGCACTCTGGGATCTGGCTGCTGACAAACAGACTCTGCAGAGTGAGCAGCCACTGCAGGTAGCAAGGTAAAGCAAGCTATATTATACCGTTGAAACGGTATTATTTTGGCAAAAAGTGTAGATATGACTGTTTTTGCTTCTTGTATCTTCTGGCTTTTCTTCCTGATGTTATAGGTGAATTTACTATGTATTAAAAGATGTTTAAATGTTTGCATTAAAACAGATTTGGCTCTTTCCTTCTAGATTCATTTGAAAATCTCTCGTAACATCCACCCTTTGTGAAAATAGTGTCAAATCTATGTGACCTCACAAAATTACAATATTCTGCCATGATAGTTGCTCCCCTCTTATGTACAATATATCCAATGTGTAGTTTCAAATGTATATTTTTTTTCTAACAGATGCACAAAGATCATCAATGCAGACTCTGAGGATCCCAAATACATTATCAATGTCAAGCAGTTTGCCAAATTTGTGGTGGACCTGAGCGACCAGGTGGCTCCGACTGACATCGAGGAGGGAATGAGAGTTGGGTGAGGCCGACGTATTATTTGAAATGTCACATATCTGTAAAAGTGTTATTTATTTGAAATACCCGGTGACACGGTCCACTCAGTTTAGTGTCCTCTGTGTTTTCCAGAGTGGACAGGAACAAGTACCAGATCCACATTCCTCTCCCTCCGAAGATCGACCCCACTGTCACTATGATGCAGGTTTGAATCTCTCATAAACACAAAGTACAACTGGATCTAGTTCGTTGAGCTTAATAACAAATGTTATCTGTCTTTGAGTATTGACTCTTTTGTCCACACGTCGTGCTGTAGGTGGAGGAGAAGCCTGATGTGACCTACAGTGATGTTGGTGGCTGTAAGGAGCAGATTGAGAAGCTGAGAGAAGTGGTTGAGACTCCGCTGCTCCATGTGAGTGTTCACAAACGCTCCCAACATCCACGTCACCGTTACCTTTTCCTTCCTAGAACAGCGAGGCATGAATGAAGCCGTTCCTCTCTGCCCTGTGGAAGATCACTTGTCTTTTTCCTCTTCTCACCAGCCCGAGAGGTTCGTCAATCTGGGTATTGAGCCTCCTAAAGGAGTGCTGCTGTTTGGGCCCCCTGGTACCGGAAAGACGCTGTGCGCCCGCGCCGTGGCCAACCGAACAGACGCCTGCTTCATCAGAGTCATCGGCTCAGAGCTGGTGCAGAAATATGTGGGAGAGGTGAGCTCAGCAGTCAAACGAACAGCGGCTGTTTAGATTGTGTGTTGATTACTTAAAAAAACAATTAACGTCCCTTTTTCTGTTCTTGTCTTTGTTCACAGGGAGCGAGGATGGTGCGTGAGCTGTTCGAGATGGCCAGGACTAAAAAGGCCTGTCTGATCTTCTTTGATGAAATTGATGCCATCGGGGGTAAAGTTCGCTCCACTCTCCTGTGTTATTTACAGAACGTGTGTTGTGATCACTTTTTTAAAAGTGGCTAAAATAGTGCTCACAACATCAAGAGAACTGAGACATTTATTTGTAAATATTCATCTAATTTTTGCAGGTTTTGGTGCAACATTCTTTCTCTATGGACAGTTTCTGCCTGGTGTCTTTTCACGAAAATACTGGCTGTTTTTTGTTGTTGTTGTTGTTGTTAAGATACCAAACCCCTCTTTAAGATTATGAGTATGACCATATAACCCTTGGAACCTGTTAGGTGCTCGTTTTGATGACGGTGCCGGTGGAGACAACGAGGTGCAGAGGACCATGCTGGAGCTCATCAACCAGCTGGACGGCTTCGACCCTCGAGGCAACATCAAAGTGCTGATGGCCACCAACCGACCGGACACTCTGGACCCGGCGCTGATGAGACCTGGACGTCTGGACAGGAAGATTGAGTTCAGCCTGCCTGACCTGGAGGTATATTCTCTAAAAATAGCTACATGCATGCGTGTTTACTCTTTTGTGACCTCACCTCCGTTTGTTGTGTGTTGCAGGGCCGCACTCACATCTTCAAGATCCACGCGCGCTCTATGAGTGTGGAGAGAGATATTCGCTTTGAGCTGTTGGCTCGTCTCTGCCCCAACAGCACAGGTGAGACTCGCACAGCAGCAGTCAATCCCTCCGTTCTGTCGCCCGTCTTTGTGCTTGTAGTGCTGCTGATTTATTAACTGACTCAGTTAGTCTGGAGGCGAGTTCAAATTTGCCCTCAGTTTGGTTTTCACCAGTGTAGCGCTGCTGTGTGGCCACAAGGGGGCAGTATGACATTCTGTCATCCGCCAATGAAAACCACATCTGTCCAAAGTGCTGCTTTCATTAACTCATGAATATGTTTTGGAAATACGGTTTTCTCAGGCCAGTAATGATGAGTCAGGGGAAATCATGAGTACTGTCTGAACTCCACTTGCTTTTCCCACTGCAGATAGTACCCCTTAATGCAGGCGGGTACTGTATCAACATCACATGAAACTGCGTTGACGTCATCTTTAATAAGACACACACTCGCTGAATCCTTTTGTTGGCAGCCACAAGCTCCCTATTGAACACAGGATGTTTTACAGGTGTCCTTTAAACAAGTGTTCGGAATTAAAAAGTTGTCGCTTGGCTTGTTAAAAACGTGGGTCTGTGCAGGATGTCTCGTCTTGCGCACAGTGATGCGGTGATTACGACCTTTTTTTTCTGACCAATCAGTGGCCTGCAGTTTTCCTGTCATCTTTTAGTATCGATTCAGCTCGCTTTGATCCTCGACGAAGGTGATACGACAGAATCAGGTTCTGTCAACAACTTTTGCCAAATGGAAAAACAAAAAAAACCTGAGAGTCAAGCTGAACCGGTACCAGCAGAAGGGACTTAAGAGTTGTTCTGCATTTAACGGTTTATATTTCAGCCATGAAAAGTACAACATAGTTTTTTAGATCAATATCTTGAAAACAAATGCAGTTTAACCCGTTTAGTGGGACTGAAGTCTCGATCTGAAGACCACGTTACACACAAACGGCTCAAAAGTCTGCGTGTCCTTTCCTGTTCATCCTGAAAGCCTCTGCAAGCAGAATCTGATGTGTGTTTTCCTCCAGGTGCTGAGATCCGCAGTGTGTGCACAGAGGCGGGAATGTTCGCCATCAGAGCTCGCAGGAAGATCGCTACAGAGAAAGACTTCCTGGAGGCCGTTAACAAGGTCATCAAGTCCTACGCCAAGTTCAGCGCCACCCCCAGATACATGACCTACAACTGAGAGTGTGTGTGTGTGTGTGTGTGTGTGTGCGCGTGAAAAATAGTTTCCTGTTTGGCTTTTTGCTGTCAAAAGAAACAGGAGTCCAAAAAAATATTGCCCTTTTGTTGTCATTCTTGTTCACTTACAAATAAAGTTTATTCCAGACTTGAGTCTCAGTGCTTTGTAAAATAACCATAAAGCAACTCGAAGGCATCCTGTGTTATTCAGTAACGGCACAACTAATCTCTTTTTTTATGGCATTATACTAAAATGTCCACTAACAGAATATCTATTATACGGGTTTCATTTCAACAGTAGTGCAATTGTACTGTAACATGATACTGTGAACTGACCAGTGATGTCATCTCTGATGGTTTAAATACTTTACATAGAAACACAGCTGACAGTAACGCTGACATCCATCCTGACTAGTCTGTAACCACGTACATTTAGTACCAGCATGATGATGAGATGGTCAGTTTCTCATTCATTAACACCACAGCCTTCCAGAAATGACTAGAAAAGAGCTACAGCAGCTAACCGTTAAATGCCCCCCTCCCTGCCTCCCCCCTCCCCCTCTCCCCTTCCTCACCTACCCCACAGCAGTGACAACTTCACCACAACTGCAAAAAGACAATAACAATGCAACTTTTCAACACTCGACATGTCGGTGTGCTCTGCTGAGAGGATGCAGAGGTGTAAGGCTGCAGGAATGTCAGCTGGAAATTCTGTTTTTCAATTTGTGATCAGAAAAAAAAAAAAGTCACAGAAAACCTTGAATCTTGCTGCTCTTGGTACTTGGAATCAACCGAGGTCGTCGGACTCTTAACGGAGCGGCCTCATAAGAACGAAAAAACATCCACCTGAGCTATGAACACTCCTCTATTCAATATGAGTGATTGTACAGTTCCTCTATACTGGCACACGCTGCTCCCTACGCTCGGTTTGGGGTGGGGTGGGGACCCGTCCAGTTTGAGGACGTCGTTCGTGGGATTTAGTCCCCGGTTGCAGGTCGTCTCCTCCCGGTCAGGTCACCTCGGTGGTCGGAGCAGCGGGCCGGTGGGCGTTGGAGTGCTGACAGTGCAGCACGGCGTCGTGGACGGTGGGGAACACCATGCGTGTTGTCGTGTCCCCGGTGAAGAACTGCAAGGTGTCCAGCTCAGCCAATAGGCTTCCTTGTAAATCAAAGCAGAGATAAGATCAGTCAGAGCAGAAACTCATACTGCAGCATGCACATATGAATCATCGGGTTCTTTTGTTCCATAAAGGAACTTGATGATCGTCCACCAGAAAACGTTATTTTAACGTGATTTCACCACCTTCACTTTGAAGCTCATATCTTGGTCATTTTAGGGGAAAACCATTCATGCTGTATTCATGTCCTACATCTCAGAGGACAGTCCAGGCTATCCAGAGCCTTCATTATTTACAAGATTTTGAATGCTAGCCTTTATATGGAGGAATATCATAAATTCTTAAATTGTTATATTTTTACATGTATTTCACCATAAGATATAGTCAGCAGAGATATTGTTTTATAATTGTGTAGAGGTGATTGTCTAGAATTTGACAACATCTGAACCACGTTTGTGGGACACTGTATGACTCAGCAATTTGGAAAAAAATGTGTGTACTGCCTGAAGGTAAATAAATGTCATGAATGACTCCGGGGGTCCAAAACCAGGGACTCACGCTCATAACATACAAACTGTGATATGTGCTAATAACTCAGCTGTAGTGTAGACCCGCATATACGTTACGGTCATCTATTTTCATACAAAGTGGGATGTAATGTCAGCCCTCTGTTGGAGACCGGACAGAGGGCAGCCGAGATTTCAAAACTGCACTATCTGAAAACACTTTATCGTACGGAGACGACGGGCTTCGTCAGAAAGGGCGAGTTCTGATGTTTACGACCCAAATTCAACTTTCGATTATCCGCGCAACGCTTCGTCGCAGACGACGCACCGACATTTCTGGGAAGCTGAAGTCACTCGGTCCATCTCTAAGGGTTCAACCAGATAACTCCTCTGCTGACAAACAGTCACCTTCTTTCAATACAAATGAAATATTCAAATGCTACTGTGAGGATGGGTCAGGTGGTTCTGCCGTTACAGGCCGAGGCTGCTGGAGGACCTCGTTATACACCGAGCTTCTTTCCTCTCAATCTTTAACTCTCTGTACACTCATATCTCACCCTTACATCTCATTCACTTCATGCTTTTTCTCTCCTGTAGTTTTTTCTTATTATCTGTTGTCTCCATTCAGTTCCCTCGCTCGTGCAGTTTCTCTTCTTTCTTTTCCAGATGTCCCGTCATGGAGCTGCATGTCTCTGATCTGCGCTTGTCGTCTCCACCAACAGTTCTTCTCTTCTATCTCTATGCTGTCCTTTTCTCTCTCTGCTCTCCTCTCACCCCAACCAGTCGAGGCAGATGGCCGCCCACCTCTGATCCTGGTTCTGTCGGAGGTTTCTTCCTGTTAAGAGGGAGTTTTTTCTTCCTTAAAGAGGAGTTTTTTTTCGCTCTTAGCTTATGTGGGAATTGTTGAATTGTTGGGTTTCTCTGTTTAATATTGTAAAGTCTTGCTGTAAGGACGTTAATGTAAATGGTCTGTACTTGTATAGCGCTTTATCACCTTTCGGTCTCAAAGCGCTTTAACATGGTTTTCCCATTCACACATTAATGAGACGATCACCATGCAAGGTGCTGCCATCAGGAGCAACTTAGAGTGCAGTGTCTTGCTCAAGAGCACTTAGGCATGTGGACAGGAGGAGCTGGGGATTGAACCACCAACCTTCCGATTAGTGTGCGAGCCACAGCCTCCCATGTTAAGTGCCATGAAATAACCTATGTTGTGATTTGGCGTTATATAAATAAAAAATTTAAAAAAAAATTTGAATTAAACAGCACAGCTGTAGATATTTCCATGTCTCACAAAATTATTGTAATTACACTCGAAGAAATAATGAGGAAAGTCTTGATGTTTACTTACTGTTGCAGCCGGCTATGACCACCCGGACATCCACAGCTGCATACTCCTTGATGACCTGCACAGACACACACAGTTGTGACTAAAGCAGCATTTAACATCTAGAATTCTAGATTTAGCTCCTCTCCGTGTGCTCTGTGAGTCGTCCTGATCAATACAGTCCACTAAAGAACAGACAGGCACCTGTTTGATGGCTTTGGCGCCCACAGAGTCGATGAAGTTGGCAGACGTCCAGTCCAGGACGACGGAGTGGACGGCGCAGAGACGCTCGAGGAAGACGGCTTCTTCGGAGTTGGAGTCACTGCGTCTGTCCTCCAGCTGTCCGTTCTTCTGCACCTCCATCACATGGTTCTCCGGTAAAACCTCATGGGTCACTGCCTCCTCCTTGTACTGGAGACACATGAAAGAAAGTGTTTGTTTACAGTGATATTAAAGGGCTGGACAAAATACAGTTTTGTGTCGTCTCCTAACAGAATTTCTAAGTGCACAAGTTTCTTTCTTTTTTTCTTTTGGGGCCACAAAGTCCTGAGAAACGTCAACTGTTAAAACCTCTTGAGGGTCTCACACTCCCTGGTAACATACTGGGAAACAACTTTTTTACACAAGCCCACACACAATGGACAAAAAAGGTCAAGTGCACAACACGCTTTATATCTACACTGTCAGTAAACCGGCAGTGTAGACAGACAACAAGCAACCAGGAGGAGAAGAAAGGAAAAGGGTCATTCACCTTGGCACAAATCTTCATTGGAGAGGAGTAGCCACTGTTTGTCTTCTCCTTCCGCTTTTTCCAGCCTTTCCTGGCAGCTTGGATGAGTTCAGGGTTCACTCCCGTCTGGAAGGTCACAAAGAATAGATCTGCTAAAAGGACATCATGCTTTCGTTCTTCCTCACTTATCAGAAAGTTAATGAAGTTTTTTACACCAGTGATTTAGGTGTTGGGAAACCTTTTTGCTTCTATAATATTATCCTTTGTTTACTCAGGTTGCCTTTTGTTTTATGTTAAATTTAGTTTGAAAATCTAACAGTTTTACATGATACACCAAAAAAATTTCAAGAAATCAGGAGGGTTTGAATACTTTTCACAGCAGTGTAATTCTGCATCTTTGTTCTATTTGACTTTTTTAACGTGGGTCCAGAGACTCACCTCAAACTGTACACCTAAACTTGTTGCTAAGACAACGGCTGCAGATAAATTTCTATCCAGCTAGACACTAAGTAATGAAAAAAGGTCCAGGCCCTGATGAAGGAGTTTTATTTCTCTGCATGTCATCCTCCTCTCCTCCTGTTGCTCTCACCATAAAACTGTTTGCTCACATCCTCAACAGTCTATCCGTCACCACATTGTTTTCACATCCATATAATTACGTGTTTCTGGGGAACAGCAGCAGTTAAAGTCCGGGGATAAAATGTTGTTTCTAATGTTCCTCTCCTCCACAGATGTTAAAGGGATAGGTGTCTTTTTCTGCGTCACCCTTATATCCACACACAAACACAGAGAAGCTAGGATTACCTTCTCCTTCAGGGCGTTCACATAAAGGTCACTGTTAGCAAAGTAGATTGAAGAGTTGGAGTGGAAAATCTTAATCCCTTTGTATTCAGCCACCTGGGAACAAAAACACAAATCCCAAATAGTCTGAATTCAGGCCAAGTGGACGTGGTGGGAAACTTTGATCCTGTTGTGTCTTCTCACAGACTCACCTCCTCGTACTCGTCCACGTCACAGTACAGCCCGGTGTTGGGAACGTGGCCCAGGAGGGAACTTTTAGGGCTGAAAGACGAGGAGAAAGCTTAGAAACACACCGTGTCCACATCTCAAGGAAATGGCAATAAGCTCCTCTGTTAGCGAGCTTCAAGCATCCAAACGTGCTCGTGCAAAGGTATGTCCGTGCTCTGACAGGTGGCATTGAGTTTATTTAGGTAAAATAGGAGAACAATATGATGAAAACAAAAATAAATGAATATTCCAGCCAAAGACAAGCAGCTGTACCTCTGTGTCCTGTAGATGACTGTTACTATGGCGAATGGGATGGCCACCATGAGGCCGTAGTCCAGACCCAGCAGCACTGATGCTACAAAGGCTACCAGCCAGATGGCCTGAGAGAGAAGAAAGAGAAATACAACGACATGACGCTTCACAGCTGAGGGAGAACACAACACGCACCGCTCTAACGTCCTCCATCAACCGGCATGTGAGAGAAGGTCGCTACGTCTCACTGGTGTTTAGTTATGGTTGAAAGAAATCACATTTAATCTGATAATATTGATGTTTAAAATTACTACATTCAGCACCTTAGAGGCTCAAATTGGCAATTGTTTTATTAATTAATTGAAAATAAGCAGAAAAGGGAAGCAAACCTTTAAATTCGTATATCCCATTAACTGTACATGATACATATACTGACCCAATTAGATCAGACTTTCCTTTACTGTCAAGATTCCCTCTGAACCAGATGGGTTTAGAGTTAGACTCCTGAATAAAAAGGAAATTAACTCTTTATTGGATTCAAAACATGAATAGCCAAATTCATTCAGCACTAACTCTTCTCTCTTGAAACACATGTCTTTTACATATTTACAACAGCTGCCAGGAACCTGAAAAGGTGCATCAATATGTCTAAAATCACCTGGTAAAATACACAGCGTCGGGTTAAATCAGTGGAGGAAAATGCACTCCACTGAATAATTTGTTGCATTTTGATGTTCTGGCTAATGTTACTAATAGTAACAGGCTGTTTTGGGAGCAGTTTAAATCAGACCTGTCCATCACAGGGGAGTGAACAGGGCCTGCTCACACAAAACAAGACTTCAACCTGCTCGTTTTGCATCTTCAGGTCATCATGGGATTGTTTCCTGTTGATTTGAAGTACTGACCAGTTCGATCTTGCTGGTCCTCCACAGATTAGGAATGTCTCTGAACTGCTTGAACATCCCCAGCAAGTTGACCATGATGATGGCAGCCAGCGCAGTCTGGGAACCAGAAACACACCGAGAACAGAATCAGTGGAGCTGTCAGCCCTCGTCTGTCCAGCAGAACGGGTCAAAATAAATATGATTTTGTCCAGTTCCACCTGTGACAGGAAGCTGGAAGCTCTGGGTCATTAATTCCACAACTTCACCCACCTGAGGGAGCGGCTGGAAGACAAAACCGATGGCCACCACCACCAGCAGCACCACGAGAGACGCCAGCAGCCCGGCGATCTGAACACACAGAGCGAGGCGATAATTATGGTTTTATAGCACCAATTTAGATATCAGTGTAATCACTCCTGCAGTGGAACTCTGTGTGTGTGTGTGTGTGTGTGTGTGTGTGTGTGTGTGTGTGTGTGTGTGTGTGTGTGTGTGTGTGTGTGTGTGTGTGTGTGTGTGTGTGTGTGTGTGTGTGTGTGTGTGTGTGTGTGTGTGTGTGTGTGTGTGTGTGTGTGTCACCTGTGTTTTCCCTCCAGTGCTCTCCTGCACCAGACTCCTCGACATGGAGCAAGTGATGGCGAAGGTTTGGAAGAAAGAGCTGATGAAGTTACACAGGCCGAGAGCGATCAGCTCCTGAAAGCAGAAAACGTGACAGTTTGAATGAAAAAGGGATGTTGTTTGGAAACGTGTTTGAATAGCTCCAGGACACCCCAGCGAACTACAGTGTGTCAATAAAGAAAGATGTTGACACAGTGAACTCCGGAGAGGCTTCATTACATCCTCAAGCACAGACAGATCAATCCTGCTGACTGAATAGAGACTTTCTAGAGGCTCATTCTTCAAGCCAAATCAGACACTTTTAACATACTGTATATTAATTCAAATAAGAGAGAATCAGGGAGAAAACCTTTCACTTCCAGACAGCTAAGAATTACAGTTGTCATGGATAAAGACATCAAAAAGATCTGAAGTCTGAAACATGCCAACTTTCCCAGAAAATGACTTGGACTGCTTCCAACAGTGTGACAAGAGAGAGTGATACTGTGACTGACAGGCACGCTACACAAATATTTGTTTAACATGTTGCTGTACGTCATGTTTCACCTTTACTCGAAAAACAGCTTCATTGATGAAGACTTTACCCATTTATAAATTATAGATTATACATTATACAGTTCATGCAGGATAAGCAGGTTACGCAGATAATCGGCTCGCACGTTGACGTTCACTGTAGAAACCTGGTTACTGTTACAGTGTGTGTTGGTGATCATCTGACAGCTGTTTGAACCCACACTCTAAATAAAACTAAAAACGACATGATAGAAAACATGTTCTTTTTACATGATGAAGTTACAATGTAAACCACATTTTACTGCCTTACAGTTGTACGTATCCACCAAACTGTCAGGTTTACTTCCACGTCTGTCCAGACTCATACTGTAGCGAAGACTGTTGGACAATAAAGTTGATTCTGATTCACAGTTGACAATATTTCAAATATGGATGTTTCTGCCATTTAAAGACACAGATGTTTCACACGTGTGTGAAGCTGCTTTTTAGTTCATTTAGTTTCCAACCAAATGTGAGACACACAAATCGCAGCATGTCCCAACCTCCCTTTTTTATTCCCGAGTTATGGCATTAAATAACCAGCAGGAAAGTGTTTAAGCAGAACAACATGATGTCACAGTGAAGTTGACCTTTTTGATATAAAATGTCATCACTTCATCATTTTTTTTTCCTATTTGACATTTGTGTGAAATCTGGTCATTGTTAACAGCCACAAATAGGTTTTGTGAAAGGTGAAGAACTTCTCTATCGGTGTTCCTGAGATATCGCATATCTGACAGACAGACAGACAGACAGACAGACGGACAACCTGAGAACATGACGTCTCCAGTCGCTGCTGTCACTGGAGGAATGTAACACGACACTTTGTCTGGGCCGAAACTAAAAGTACAGTCAGAGAAGTGTAAAACAGGCTTAAAGGTTAAGGTGAAAGTCTAAAAAGATTTTAACCTCAGATTAAGTTGGATTTGATAAATACTGATGGTGTTTCTGTCCTCACAGAAAATGCAGATGCTTCAATTTTTCTGATGTTCAACTTGCAGCCTTTGAAACTAACTCATCTAGACTTGTAAAGGACACTTAGTCTTAGTCTCTTTAGATGGAATTCATTTGAATATCAAACAACATATCACTCCGTGAAATGATCTCTCCTTTCATCCAGCTGTTCTGCTCTGCCATGTCAGCGATATTTTCCATTGAACATGTTTACATGATCGGACACTTATTTACCAATTCACATGGCAAGAAATCAGCTGTGTCTAGGACAGATCAAGTTTCTCTAGTCCTCCACCCTGATTATAGAAAACAAAATCATGTTCTGTTTTACACAATGTCTAAAAAAAAATGAGGTTCTTAAAGCAGAACAACTGTAACCCCGGTTACTTAAGTGCATGCAAACAAACTGCTAGAGTTTATCTGTAGCTCGTCAGCAGCTCCTTACATGTCCACACTCACCTGGTTGCCGTCCACGCTGTAACCGTGTTTCAGGGCAAAGGTCTTGGCGAGTGAGATGCCCATTGAGAATCCAACGATCGCTACAGCGAAGGAGTCGGTGACCAAGCTGGGTAACAGAGAGAACTCTGGGACGGCAGGAGGGAGAAGCCTGAGAACACGGAAGAAAACACTTTCAGCTCATCCACCTCGGTGTGTCAAGGATTTTTCAGCCGAGATCTTGTGGTGGTTCTTTTTACGGTTTAAAGTTGGAAACAAGAACCGACAGCAAAAATATAAAACACAAGTTCTCCAATACATCCAGATGTTCGCCTCAATAAACTCCCCTGACAAAGAGCGAGCACCTACCCTGTTGGTATCTTCCCGACCACGTCCACCTTGTGGTTGTCGGACAACGACAAACCGTACGACACGCCCGTCGACACTAAAACCACGATGATCTCTCCGGGGATGGGAATGGGCAGCTTCTTCTTGAAACGTTCGTTAAGGTCTTTGACAGCATAAAGAAAAACGAGGCACCCGAGGCCCAGGACGAGGGTGGAGACGTTGGTGGTGGTGATGTCCGTGACCACTGCTGTGACGCTCTGGGGTGATAAGAGGCATGATGATGTAAAAGCCATTCACTTGTTGCGTTTATCAGATATACTGTAAATGCAAATCCTTCCTCCCTCCTACAAACACTCCAGGAGCTGCTAGAAACTCACGTAAACAGCAGAGAGGGGTCCAGTGAAGCGCTGCGTTTTCACCCCCAGCAGGTACTTCAGCTGGGAGATGAAGACGTGCAGGGATGCTGCTGTAGTGAAGCCTCGCACCAGAGGCTCCGTGAGGTAGATCGCCACGAAGCCGAACCGGAGAAGACCGAAGACAATCTGAAAAGAAAGCAAACGACAATTAAGAAAGCAAGAAGTAGCGAAGCTGCGAGGTGACGGCTTCATTTCAAATAAAAAAAATGTAAATCCAGTGAATCCAATGAAAATTTGGAATAACGAGCAGAATGTTTGAGACATGATTCTAAAATGTGTTTTTTTTTTCTACGGCAATTAAAACATAAAGGCTGTTCTGTAATCTTCATGTTTGTTTAGGGGGGCTTCAGCCCCAACAACCCCCCCTGCTAGTCACCAATGCCGTTAGCTTCCATCCAGTCTTCAATTATGTTGTGTGATGCTTCTTTTTTCTGTCATGTGGTCGGCTGAACACGACAGCACAAAAAAAAAATAAACTAACAAACATTACCTGAAAAAACAAGTGACTACGGTGTGAGACGAACTTTAATGAAACCCAACGTGTGTCTTAAACTCTTAAAAAGAGCAAATATGACGTGATTTGGCAGCTTCAGCGTATGTTTTTATCTGCTGTCTTACCTTTGAAAACACAGGTCCTTCTTCACAGAAAAGAAGCCTACAGCATTGATAGGCCATTACTTCTAAGCTGTAACCAATCAGATAAAGCTGTGGGCGGGACATTGCTCAACACCCAGAGGTGGTGACTGCAGAATGAGAGACGGCTGCATCGGAGCCAAAGCAGTGCATTTTTAAATTGATTTATTTTATCGGTGATTGAATACAAAAACGTACCATCCATCCATTATCTATACCCGCTTTATCCTGAACAGGGTCACGGGGGGGCCACAGCCCACCCCAGCTCACTTTCGGACGAATGCAGGGTACACCCTGGACAGGTCGCCAGCCTATCATAGGGCCTAAAAAACATACCGATATGGATAATTGTAAAAATGCTAAATATCGGCCCTGAAAATTGGCCAGGCCGATAATCCTCCTTTGGGTAAACTCTTGGGTAAACTCTTTTTTTTTTTTTGGTGTGAAACACTCTGAGCAATCTCTTCCCTTTTGTCTTTGTGAACAGCAGCTTGCGGTTGCTGGCTGAGTGTGTTGGATGTTTGGAGGCTGACCTGGATGACTCCCACCAGGGTAGTGAGCACCACGGCCACCTGGACCCTCCTGAAGTCACGAGTCTCCACGTCCAGGACCGCAGACATGTTGGATCCGTTGGCAGGGAGAAGAATAAACTTGGAGTCCGGGACCTCCCTCACCACCACGCCTCCAATCATCAGACTTATGACAGCGAAGGTGCCTGCAGGTCATAAACAGACGCAAACACTTTAACAGCCATCTGTCCAACTTCATGTCAGTCATCTTTCCAGGCTCTGGACAGTATTATATGCAAGCGTGTGCGTGCGCGCGCGTGTGTGTGTGCGTGTGTGTGTGTGTGTGTGTGAGACTGCACTCCATCATGTGTCGTATCCCTGTGAGTGAAAAGGCCATGTTGCCCAGCACTTGAACAGCAGCCCAGTTATTCTGTCTCTCTCTGCCAGCAGTTAAGAGATCCTCATTTCCACGGCAACCTGCAATCAGGCCAGATGTCAGACAGAGGCCATTCACCAGTAAGGAGCGCTGCCGTGTTCTTTTTCAGATCGACTCTTTAGTTTCGAAAGGTTGAACAGCTTGGGTTTATCGTGCCCGTTTGGTCAGCGGGACTTAAAGGTTGAACTGACATTTGAGATGACTTGGACCCCGAGGTAGAAAAACATATGTCAATCCCCTCCCCAAGTGTGCTGATCAAACGGTGGTCTAAAATGAGTCCCAAAAGAAAGATGGCAATTTGGCTTCACCTCTGAATATGAGAATGAGGTGGTGGCTTTTAAATGAGGACATTTTTCATTGATCTGAACTGGAGCCAGAAATGTTTTCCCGCCTCCAACCCTTGTTATTGCATATAAATGTGAGTAAGCATGAGAATCCATTCAGACCTACAGGTTTTATCTGTCATTCAAGTATTTTTATAAAACGTTGCCAAATAATCGAGAAAAAAAAAGACAGAAAAATATATTTTTGTCTTTTAAGGGGTTTCTGTTTCCCCACCATCCATAACTTATCAAATAGATTTCTTTTTGTACATACTGACTGTTTAGAGTATATTTTGTCAGTTTTCCAGGATGAACACACAACATGTTAAAAAACCCCACACACACAGTTCCAGTGTATTTAGTATTTGCTTCTGCACGTGTGCTCCATGTGTTGAGTTTGCAAAACAACTGCAAACTCGCACTGATGCAACCTTCAGTCGGTGCAGCTCATCGTGGAAATGCTTGACCTTTGCTCCTCCTATTTTCAGGCCTGCTGCCTTGAGGTGTCGTGATGTTCAGTGGAGTCCTGAACTTCGAGTGTGTGTATGCGAGTGTGTGCGAGTGTGTGCGAGTGTGTGTGTGTGCGTGTGTGTGCGTGCGAGCAGCCCAGTTATTCCCTCTCACTGCCAGAACTTGAGGTATCATCATTTCCACACCGTGTCCAGGGGAGATGTTGGGCGGAGGCCATTTTGCAATCAAGTCAGCTGCTTCTTGTTGCGTTTAATTTCGATCAGCTGGTTTCTTTTATTGTTCCCATTTGTCAGATGTACTCGTGTGTCACGGCTGACGGGCGGGGTCACTAAAGTTTCTCAATCCTTGCTGCTCACGTCAGCTGAGAAAACGCTTATCACAATTGGATGAACATATTTCCTGCTCATCTCATTTTTAGTTTTATTATTTAGGAACATGATCCAGTATTTCATATCTGGGAGTGGCAAAAGTATGTGAACCTCCAGGAACCTCTCACTGCAGCAGTGAGAAGCCGTTTTCTTTTCTACACCGCTGGTTTTTCCTGCTGTGAATTAACAAGTCCGGGTTAAACCACTGAATTGTATTTGCATTTTGTTTCTGCGATACGTACTTTTAATGTCTAACCGGAGACATTTGTTTGTTGTTTTGGGAGCTGCTCACCTCTGTAGATGAACTGCTTCCTTCGAAACTCGATTCATTCTGTGCTGCTGGTCCTTCTTGGAGGAGTGGGGAGGTTGCAAAGCTACATGTCTCTGATCAACTGCTACAAGTGATACTTAGTTTAAGTTTTGGCGCTGACAAAAACTTTCTCTGCAAAATAAAAGTCATGAAAACAATCTAAGAAATCGTATCTTATTTTGCGATTTTTTTTTTTTTGCATTACGATGTACTTTTCAGGTGTCAATCTGGTCAATTAACTGTTTTCAGTGACAGTTTTTTTTGTATTTTTAAATTTCTCAGGTTTCTGTGCCAATCTTTTGTTTTTCAGTTCCAACTCTCTGTCACCATTTTGCCGTGGAGAGATAGATGGGATTTGAGGGGGCCAAGGAGTACAGGACGTACATAGAATTTGCATACTTATAGGAAGCATCACTCCTTCTGAACCTGCCGTCCAGTCAGAAGAAGACTGACATGACCCTGACCACCAGTTCTCCTGCACCTCCCTGACTTTGCTCAGACTGCATGCAAATCTGATTTGTTTCTTAAATCAGATCTTTAAGAAAGACTGCACGGACTGATATTTGCAAGTGAGAGGACCAGATTTTGTGTGTCCAGGGTTCACCAGCCTATCTGCACTGGTTGCTGCGGTAACGATGTACACGTAGCTGTGCTGGTGATGGGTGTCGACCTCTGGTTAATTTTAACCAATCAGCATGTGCCCAAACCGGCCCTGTGTCCACCATCATGTTTTTTTCCAGCATTTTCATTAAATTGTTTTAATGAGCGCCAGCAGCCTAACAAGGTGCCGACCGTTTTATTCTTCGGGAATTTTTTTCGGTCAGCAAGAGTTGAAAAATATAACACGGCGCTCGTCACTGTCACCAGCCGTCCAATCACAGTGAAGGAGGGACGGGACAACAGCGGGTAACCACCGACACTGGTCGCTGATTGGTCCGCCCTCGGTGGCTGTGCAAACATTAATATGAGCTACAAGTTACCAGACTGCATTCAGAGCGAAGAAAACTGAAGCTGTGAGCAACAGTCGGTGCAGTCGGATCGATTGCGATTTGCAAAAATCGAATTTGATGTGATTCTTTGCTTCCCAGATTTTCAAAAATTAATCTGGATACAATCTGAATATGACAAGAAACGGATTCTGGCTGGAAGTCGGAACAGCGCCCACATTGGTTTCTTTCTATGGTTGTTTTTCACATCGAACCGGGCTGGACTCAAGATGACTATTGACAGATGATCTACTGGAAGAAGTGGCAACAACAGTTATTATGTCGGCTCGCTAAGCCGTGGTTAATGTTAGATCTCCCATCCTCTGATGCCTTTTGTTCTCTGGGAGTTTGGGGATCATGTTACCGTTGCTGCACAAGGTCCGAACGCGTTCTAACATATAATGTTTTGCAGTATCACACGGACAGCACCAGCAAACACAAACATCACAAACCACCTCAGAGGGCAGGAGATCTCGCAGCGTCAAACAAACAGACAAACATGAAGGGAAAAAAATCTGAAGATTGACATTGAAAGGCTGCAAAATAAAATAAGATATACGGATTGCTAGATTGTAATTTTTAAGAGTGTATTTTATTTTAATGGGAACTTTTTTTTTTTTTTTTTTTTGGTCAATATGTGTTTCAGTGCCAATACAACAACAATTCAAGCATTTCAATGCCGATGATTACTGTTTTCACTTTCAGGTTGTTGTTTTTTTCAAAGCTAAACTTTACTGTCACTCTTGTAACTCTGTTCACAAGGCAGTCACACCAGACACGGAAAGGGAAGGCTCACATGCTTCTGCCACTCACAAAATATGTAACATTAGATCATTTTCCTCAATAAATAACAGACCAAGCATAATAATCTTTATCTCATCTGTTCAATTGGGTTCTCTTAAATCTACTTTAAGGAGTTGTGTGAAAATAATGATGATATTTTGGGTTATATTTATGCAAATCGATTTTCAAGCACCACTGTAGATACCTGCAGCAATAACAGGGCCACTTTACAAGATTATTGCTGTAAAAAATAAAATCTGTTGGGAACCATGAAAAAGTGAGTCCAGTCTGGCACCGCCCACAGGTGGCGGCACCGGTTTCAGCTTGGAGGGACAGATTCACGACCCAAAAGCAAAACCTCTAACTGAGACTTGAACTTAATTTCTCACCTATTGAAATGTGTCTGGACGTGCCAAAGAAGGTGTACAGCAGGACGGGGTAGAACGAGGAGTACAGACCGTAAACCGGAGGAACAGCCGCCAGCATGGCGTAGGCCAGCCCTGTGGAACGAGGGGAAGGGAGAGATGTAAAGCAAACAGTCCCAGCAGCAAAGCGATTGCATCACAAAGTCAGAGTACAGATAGCAAAACAAACACCGCGTGAAGCCGAAAGCGGCTCGGCGGGACCGGCCAGCCGGGCCTTCACCCCATTTAACCCTTTGTGTTACCGCAGGTGGCTACTGTAACAACACTACAGGGACCGCAGCGGACTGACCTTGAGGGAGCTGCACGACTCCCGTGCTGAGACCCGAGACCACGTCTGAGAAGAGGTTCTGCTTCACCGGATAGGACGGCAGCCACGTTAGAATGGGCAGGAAGTTCAGAGCTACCGCCTTCGCCTTCTTCGACGAACACCTACGAAATGAGGCGGAAAATGTTCATTTTGTATCGGTTTGCCATAATGAAAACATAATGCAGGCTTTTCAAGTCGCATCACAGAAAATATTTATTTGATGTTTGATGTTTTTTGGGTTGTAGCTCTTCTACGTGCTTCTCTTCCTTACTTACTGAGAATATTTCTGCTGCACTCACCTGCCTCCTTATTGACTGTAAACCTAGAAAGTTTGCACTGTGCATTGTAAACACTGACAAGAGATATTTGTTCATTTTAACATCCTGCTAGAAACTGACAATCGTTAAAAAAAAAATTAGATTTTTATGTTGAAAATTTAGAGATTTCAGATGTTTTACATGAGTAAACAAGTAAATAATTAAATATTATTTTGGCTCTGCTTCTCTAATGCAGTTCTACATCGTTGATCATTCAGCGTCTTTGTAATAATAATTCAACAAAACAACAAGTTTGAATATGTCACTGTGCTGTGGGAAATTGTTAGCATGCATTTTCACATTTCCTGACGTTTTTACAGACTAAAACATGTGATCAGTTTGTGTTTTAGATCAATCGGTTCGTTCCTCATTCTATATAATGGTGGAATAAAAAGAAAAACATTCACGTCTTGAAATTTCTTACATTTGACAAAATGTTTGGCATTTTTGTTCAGTCGATGTCTTAAATTAAAAGTCCATCATCAAAACTGTTGTTGAATGAGCAGTTCAATTTATTGATTCATCAAATGCACTTTTGAAAAAACTTTTGACTTTTTAAATCTATAGTACTTAACTCCCAGAATCAGCGACTTTTTATTGTCTTCTGGATTTAATTTGATGAGGAATACATTAAAAACTATACAGACCTGAGACCTGCAGAAATATTTCCTCTTTGACTGGTGTGGATGTGTCTGCACAGATTCAACGACGTGTTCGACAGAACTTCAGCAGGACAAATGGACAGAAACATTTCAGTCTCCGGACTTACTGGAACTTCTCTGCCAGCCTCTGTCGGAGGGTCGACGAGTCTTCTTTGCGGTGGCGAAGCTTCGTCCGGATGAACGCTTCGTCGTAGACCGGACGCTCTATCCTGTACGTCAGCTGTGAGTCTGCGTCCTCCCGAGAGGCTGCTGCTGCTGCTGCTGCTGCTTCTTCTTCTTGCTCCATGACTGAGGCAGCGGGGATGATTGTAGCGAATCAGAGTCTCTTTATCTCCTGTGTAGTTTATCTCTCCCACGACTTCATCTCTGTCCTTGTTCTGACTGGTGTGCTTTCATTCCTTAAACGGCTCCAATATCCGTCTGTCTGTGCTTCCTTGTTCTGCTCAGAGGGGAGAGGAGAAGAAAAAATAAAACATGTAATTCAACAAGCAGCGGCGACGACAACCAGCCAGGCCTGTGTTCGTTTCTGTGCTGATGACAGACTTGGGTCGATTTTGCAGAGCCATCAGTTTTGAGGAAATGTTTTATCTGATTTGTAGTAAATATTTGGTCGTTGGCCAGCAAAGGTTGCATCATATTTCATCTACCACTGGGAAAACGTTTGCTGAGAGCACGTAGAGTTTCCTCTGGGCAGGTCTGAACAGAATCTTTCACGGCACAGAGCAAACCTTTCTTTCAAAAATCTTGTAAACCAACATGCCTTCATGTTTTACGTGGTATTTTCATTCTTCATTTTTCAATGTCAATTAGTCTGCCATTTGTTTTTTGGTTTTTTTTCACAAGTTTGGTCTTCAAAATGTCAGAATGGTGAAAAATGTCAACAAGTGTTTCCCAAAGCCAAAAGTGCAGCCAAAGATTTGTGGTTTTGTAGCAGCCAGCTGTCTCCAACCCAAAGATATTCTGTTTGTATCACAGAGGTTGAAAGGGACCAGAAACTATTCACATTTAAAAAAAAAAAAAAAACTGGAATCAGAAAATATATGCATTTTTTCGATTTAATCAATTATCAAAACAGTTAGCTATTAATTTTCTGTCGCTCAACTAGTCAATTAATCGACTGATTGCAGCTCTAAAAGAAATGAATTGTATTTTCCGTCAGATGGAGATGTGACAACAGAAAACTCCGACACCAACAAAAGAGGTGTTGACGGTTGAAGAAATAGTTGCAAGGGCAAAAAAACCCATCAGTGTTAATGTAAACTTGATGACTGGTAAAGCATGTACAGTGAACTTATTCCAGGTTTTTAGTTGTCAAGCACACTCAAGACAATTTTGACATCCGTTTAAAATATGTGTAGTACGACTTCATGTCTAAATCTAGACGTGGTTTTGTGTTTTGAGTGCGATCATTAATTAGGTTATTTCCTCTGTAGAATAAGCCCTGTGAAAAGGATGTCCTGGTGTCGTTTTGTTGGTTGGTTGGTTTCCCTCCATCTTCATAAGTTCCGTTGAGAGATCAAATCAAATAAACGCGACTCGTCAGGTTTCATGTTCAGATTCAATCTGACGCACAAACAGTTGAGGCTCGTGCTTCTTCTCACTTGTTAGCAAACCAACTTATACTGTCGAGATAAATGAGGTGCAGTGACATAAAAAAATAAAATAAAATTACGTTTTCAATGTGAATCCAAGACAAATATGAACTAAGCGGTCATGTCGGGATTATCCTCTGTGACAGCGGAGCTCTTCCTCTCGCTAGTCACAGTTTAGCATTGAAGCTAACACCGAGATGCTAGCAAAGACAGGTCTCTTACCTCTGTCCTCCTCGTTGAGCATCAATGCAGCATGCAGCCTAAAGGACAACACGGATTTCTAAATTGATGTCTTTGGTTGAAGTTTAACAAGGGCGACGTGCTTTCAGGGCAGCTGACAGTAACGACCTCTTACGATAAGACAAAGATAGTTTATCTTGAAAGGATGAATTACTCTGGTGGGAAATATCTGATACCTTCCGGCCTGCAACGACGTTCGCGCATGCGTTGTCCCCTTGCAGTTGGGCCAGTTTGTGGTCCAAATATAAAATGGTATTTGATGGCTTTCTGTCACATATTTCCAATAAATTTATATAGTTATTTGTTTATTATTTTATTATACATTTTGCAGTTTTTAACTTATTTTTTATTATAGTATGTGTTAATTAAAGGACCCCTATCACTGCGGTTTTGCATTTAAACTTTTTTCTGATTATCCATGAGTCTAAAGTGTGGCTGTTGGTTTAAAATTGAATGGAAAGATATTGTTCATACCTGAGTTTAAGAGAAACAGGTTATCTAGATGTCTGCCCAGTGCTACCTCCTCGCCCAGCAGATATTCATCTGTACAGCTCATCACACAACCCAGCAGGCATGTTTGGTTGTGTTGTTTCTACTTTTTAGTTCACAACTTTACTGCTCTTTAAAAAAAAAAAATAAAACTGCTTTGCGGCCTTGAATCCAATTCTGGTGGATAAATATTGAGTTGTCTATATGGATGAGCACCAAACCTCAGAGCTGTCGCAGTTCTGGTCTGTTGCCCTCTGAGGTGTTTCTTCTTGTGTCCTTCCTCAACTCGCTGACAAATCATGTAAGTAAGTAAAGTTCTTTTGTTTGCCTCATTCACATCTTTCTGTTGTGTATTTATGTTATTTTTCCTGTTAAACTGCGACAAGTACATTTTGAGTGACCAGCCAACTGGAATGTGTTGACCATTATTTAAAGTATACTTACACTTAAGTGTCTAGTTTTACTAGTTACTTGTAACTAGTAATGTATATTACATATTGCCCCATTTGAAAAGTATATATTTTTAAAATGTTTTAAAACAAAGCAATAAAGCTGAATAGTTTTATGAAAAATACAGATTTACAGTAGGTAATAGGCTGCTAAACAGATTACTGTCAAACATTTACTAAAAGTCATTCAATATAACGTGACGTTTTGATCTTTAAGCACGACCAACAAAAGAATCATATGCATATGTAAATCACAACCAACAACTGAAAAGAGTTCCCATCACCTCGAACCACGTCTACGTTCAGGTCGACTCCACGCTGTGTGCTGACAGAACTCTTTTCTTAGACTTATTAAGACACTGGTTCCTTAATAAGTCTTTACATATCTCTTCGTTTGATGAGGTCATGGCCACCCACCCTGGTGCGGTGTGCCCAATGATTTGATTGACAAACAAGAGGCGGTGCGATTCAAACCAGAGAACCAATCAAAACACGAGACTCAGAATGAATGGAAGGCTGCAATGTGCAAAGATGCAAAGCAGCAGAATGTGTTATATTCTACATGTAGCCGAAGATACACTCTTCTCAGTAACTGTAACTGATTTTTTTTAAATGTATTATTTAATCAGGCTACATTTGACTAGATATTCCCCAACACTGATGATGAATACACAAAACTTCAGTTGCACTTCAAACTGGCTGCTCAGAACCTCCTGCAAACGGAAGGTGGGAAATTTGCAAATGCAATTTATATCTGACTTATCAGGGTATTTTTAGTTCACGTGAACATTTGGCAGTTGAGTGAACTTTGATGTTAGCAATAATGTTGACAATATCAAAATGTACACTTGAGGTAAATGCCATAGTAATAGGAGGGTGGTAGATCTGTAATATCTTGAAATACTTAAATGGTATTAACTCTTATTTAGACGGATTCTGTGATTGCATGAATGTGATAGTCTCGGCCTACAGTAAATTGGTCGAATACTTTTCTGTACACAAGAGTAGTGAGAGAGTGAGAGCTCCCCTAATTTCGTGGCTCTTTGGTTGTTTGAAGCTGGATGATGAAAGCAGACTCACTCTGACGTGTTGGAGTGACGTCGCTCCCTCTTGTGTTCCGGTTTTTGTCACTGCTGCGCGCTGATTAACAAAAGATGACATTTCTTCGCAGCGTTTTTTGTTGTTGTTTTTTTACATTTTGGGAAATTATTATTAAAAATGTTTCGCCTCATCAATATATCACCTTTTACAGATACTTACAGAAGTTACAGTAAACTATAATGTGACAAACATTCCATATATCACGTGGTCTTCACTCAAATTCACTCCGTGGTCGCTGGAATTACCTCTTAGATGGAAGAACACACTAAAAAAACTGAAGAAACAATGGAGATGCTTTCCCACAAGTGCACTGCGTGATACAGTCAACATTGTGCTCTGTGGCATTTCATGAAAAGAGAGCAGGCCCAGTTGATTGTGATTTTGTATCAAGATGGGAAACAGAAAATGGCCTTTCTATTCACTTTCAAATAGGATTTATTTTTGGGTGGAAGTTCAGTCACAAAGACTTCTCAGCTGACTGGTGTTATACAGGAACGGTGATGACTGGAGACATCCAGTCAACTTCCTGCTTCTAAATTCAGACAAAACAGAAGTTATTGTTCTGGGTCCTAAACACCTCAGAAACTCTTTCTGTAATCACTTAGTTACTCTAGATGACGTTGTCTTGGCCTCCAGCAAAACTGTGAGGAACCTTGGAGTCATCTTTGATGAGGATTTGTCCTTTAGACACCATATAAGGCAAATCTCCAGAACTGCCTTCTTTCATATACGGAATATTAATAAAATCAGGAAAATCCTTCCTCAGCGTGACGCAGAAAAACTCATTCATGCGTTTGTTACTTCTAGACTAGATTATTGTAATTCCTTGTTGTTAGGATGTCCAAATTACTCATTAAAAACCTGCAGCTGATCCAAAATGCTGCAGCAAGAGTACTGATGGGATTTAACAAGAGAGATCATATTTCTTCAGTTTTAGCTTCTCTTCACTGGCTTCCTGTGAAATCAAGAATATAATTTAAAATTCTCTTGCTGACTTTAATGTGTTAAGTGCCATGAAATAACCTGTGTTGTGATTTGGCGCTATATAAATAAAGCTGAATTGAATTGAATTGAATTGAATTGAATTGAATTGAATTGAATTGAATTGAATTGAATTGAATTGAATTGAATTGAATTGAATTGAATTGAATTGAATTGAATCTGCATTTAGATCAAAGACATCAGTAAATGGGGTTGGAAATTGCACATTAGTGCGATTTTTGAAGAAAAACAGAGGAGCAACTCCTCCACAGGTGACTGAAAATATCAATGCATGACGTAATCAAACAGTGTAAAGAGAGATATTATAGAAGGTTTCAGTGCATAAGCTCTTCATTACAAAGAAGAATGGAAACAGCCGTCGGAAAGCATTATATTTTTCGGTTTGTACATCTGTCTCTTTCGTTCTCATGAATGTTATATCCCAAGAATGCCTTGAGGGAATTTCTTCAAACTTGCCAAAAACACCTTCACTTGGCTTCAAGGATGAACTGATTATATTTTGGTAGTCAAAGTTTAAAGTTCAAGGTCACTGTATATCTCATCTGGTTGTTTAAATCTTGTAAACATTATATTTCATGATCGCCTTGAGGAAATCTCTTCAAATGTGCCACAAACATTCACATGACTGAGGGATAAATTGATTTGATTTTGGGGTTCAATGGTCAAGGTCAGCGTCTTTTCACATGTTGGCAATGTAAAAACAAAAGACAACAATGCATCTCTGGGCCCGAACTCATTTAAGATGGACTCAGGCGAAGTGGAAAACTGTCCTGTTGTCTGACGAATCAAAATTTTAGTTTCTTTTTAGAAATCATGGATGCTGCATCCTCCAGGTTAAAGAGGGGAGGGACCACCCAACTTGTTATTAGCGCTCACCTTCATCAGCTAGCTGAGCCTACACAGTGAGGATGTGGTGTCATCAACACCTGATTTTTGTTATTGATTGACTTGTAGCACAATGGTTGACTTGTGTTTCCTGGCAAACTGTAATTTTCATGTCAGGTTTGTGTTGATAATATTTGTCCTCTGTTGCAGGCGACATGGGAGACTGCAGAGGAAATTAAAAGGTGGCCATTTAAAAGTGTAAAACAGTTACTTTTAATAATTATACTGATGTGACAGGGTTAAATGCTGCAGGCTTGTTTGTGTGTAGTTAGAGTGCAATAATTTTCAGATCAGCATATCGTTGCATTTTATTAACATATGGACAGTTGAGTTATAGAATAAATACATTGCACTTTAGGGCCACCAGGTGGCGCCAAAACTTCCAAACGTTTGTTGGAAAAGTTGAAAAACTGTTGAAAAAGTTGAAGGAGTGACTATATTTGGTTACTATTACTTCTCTTTACACTCATTTATTTCAGTCATTCCACTCACACATACTTGTATCTCATTACACATCTGACTATATTTACACACACTTGTAACAGCAAGAGATGTTATTTTAGATAAAGTGACGAGAATATAAGTTAAATACACAAAATTTGACTGAACAACCAAAACTCGGAGCCAGACTGAGGGTAGACTTACGTTGCAGTGACTCAAGACTCACTTCTTAATGTAAAAAGTGGTTTTACAAGATGAGACTCAAAATCTCATTTGAGAGGAGGAGAAAGGGGGAGGGAGGGAGGGAGGGAGGACCTTTAAACCACGGGAGCATTTCTGGTAATGTTGCTGGTCTCCAGCGGGCACAGAAAGGCTGAGGAGTTCAACTTCACCCCATAACCAAAGCCAGCATACAGCGGCTCGGTGAATGTGGTGTTGAAGGTGTGGAGGTGGATCAGAGAGTCAGAGGAGACTTTGTAGAAGGACAGAGTGCCAGCAGGACAGTCGACATACACTGCCACTCTGTTGGAGACAGAGGAGGAGGAGGCGAGAGGGATGAGGGTCCCACTGTTGTCGTGCCAGGCATTATATCCCCCATCGGTGCAGGTCAGAGACCAGGACTGATCGTTGCCCCCAAACTTTGAGCCATCGCTGTCTCCATTCCTCCTAATCCCTCTGTAACTGAGAGCGATGTAAACCTTCCCAACCCACTCCACCTCCCAGTAACAGCGACCGGTCAGACCGTCTTCACACAGCACCTGAGGCCAGTAATCAAACCTCTCTGGGTGATCGGGGTACACGTGATCCTTTCTCAGATCGGTCACCTTTTTGTTGCTTTCAGACAGTTTGAGGAACTTGTGAACTGTGTTTGGGTCCAGCGTGAGGTCACAGAAATCTAATGGAGAGGACGACAAGCATCACAAACAGTTCGGATTATTATAAACTAATACTTCCTGTTTTGTTTCTGGTATTTTTTGCAATGAGCATCTTCTTAAATCCATTATATTTGCTTGTAGGGTTTTAATCAAGTAAATTCGTACCAATTATTAAATGGTAAACTATATTACAGACTTGTTGGGTTATTGATGACTTGGATGGAAAATAAAATTCTGACCCAAATACATTAAAAACTATTTGCTTTATATTTTTTTACAAACCAAAAACACACTTACACTTCCTCAGACTCGGCTTCAACCACTCAACTCCAACAGGTTCAGTCCTGAAAAAGACACCGAGGGTGACAGAAGTCAGAAGGTGTTTATTTGTTATGATCAATAATGTGTTTCCACAGTTTCCGCGTTACTCAGATCTTGGCTGATTACATAATTGTCTTTCGACATCTTCCCTGCTATACTTGATTCACTTCACTTTTCTGTACTCAGACAGCAGAAATAGAGCAGATTTCCTGGCACTGCCATGTTGCGTCTTTGTTGTTGTCGTGTGAACGCTCTCAGCTAGGAATTCAGAGGTTACCAGATCAGAATCACTTCCCCACTTCCCCCCACACTGCCAAGCTGTCTGAACGCACCATTATACCACGTTCAGTGAGCATGTAGATAAGGATTGAAATGGTCAATGTTTTGAACAGCATGATGACTGCTGACCTGAGAGTTTTCAGTCTGCAGTGTGGATCCTCCAGTCTAGCAGAAAGCAGCTTCACTCCTGAGTCTCCTGGATGATTGTAGCTCAGGTCCAGCTCTCTCAGATGGGAGGGGTTGGAGCTCAGAGCTGAGGCCAGAGAAGCACAGCCTTCCTCTGAGATCAGACACCCTGACAGCCTGCAGACATACGAAACACAAACCTCTGTGGAAGTAACATGTGTGGCAAATTTGAAGAAATTCCCTCAAGACAACCCATAAACACATTGCCGTCTGCAATGACTGCTGTCATCAGAGATCTTACCTGACAGTCTCCAGTTTACACTGTGGACTCTTTAGTCCATCACACAGCAGCTTCACTCCCACATCCTGAAGGTTGTTGTTGCTCAGGTCCAGCTCCTTCAGACAGGACGACTGGGAGCTGAGAACTGAGGACAGAGCTTCACAGCTTCTCTCTGAGAGGTTGCATCCATTCAGCCTGAGGAGGCAGAAACAGGCAGAAAAAGGAACAACAGTTTTTCAGGTTCAGTCAGTATCAGCACACTTAAAGCTTCGGGACTGAACAAAATCTTAACAAACTCACAGAACTTTGTTGGAGGCTTTGACCACGGGCAACAGCCTCAGAAAAGCCTCCTCTGAAGCCGAGTACTTCTTCAGGTCGAACACGTCCAGATCTTTTTCTGATGACAGTAAGATGAAGACCAGAGCGGACCACTGAGCCGGAGACAGTTTCTCTGTGGAGAGACGTCCTGATCTCAGAGACTGTTGGATCTCCTCCACTAGAGAGCGATCGTTCAGTTCATTCAGACAGTGGAACAGATTGATGCTTCTCTCTGCAGACAGATTCTCACTGATCTTCTCCTTGATGTAGTGGACTGTTATCTGATTGGTCCCCGAGCTACTTCCTGTCTGTGTCAGCAGGCCTCGTAGGAGAGTCTGGTTGGTCTGCAGTGACAGACCGAGGAGGAAGCGGAGGAACAGGTCCAGGTGTCCGTTTGGACTCTGTAAGGCCTCGTCCACAGCACTCTGGTAGAAATGTGTCTCTTCTCTGGATGTTGTTTGTTTCTCTTCCAGCAAGTTGACGGCAGAGTTGATGAAGGTCAGATGGACGTGAAGAGCAGCCAGAAATTCCTGAACACTCAGGTGGACGAAGCAGAACACCTTGTCCAGGTACAGCCCGCTCTCCTCCTTAAAGATCTGAGTGAACACTCCTGAGTACACCGAGGCTGCTGTGATATCGATGCCACACTCTGTCAGATCAGATTCATAGAAGATCAGGTTTCCTTTCTGCAGCTGCTCGAACGCCAGTTTTCCCAGAGACTCCATCATCTTCCTGCTCTTCGGACTCCAGTGTGGATCTGTCTCAGCTCCTCCGTCGTACTTGACCTGCTTCAGTTTGGACTGAACCACCAGGAAGTGGATGTACATCTCCGTCAAGGTCTTGGGCAGCTCTCCTCCCGCTGTGCTTTTCAACACATCCTCCAGGACCGTCGCGGTGATCCAGCAGAAGACCGGGATGTGACACATGATGTGGAGGCTTCGGGATGTCTTGATGTGGGAGATGATCCTGCTGGCCTGTTCCTCATCTCTGAATCTCCTCCTGAAGTACTCCTCCTTCTGTTGGTCACTGAACCCTCTGACCTCTGTCACCATGTCGACACACTCGGGAGGGATGTGATTGGCTGCTGCACGTCGTGTAGTAATCCAGAGGCGAGCGGAGGGAAGCAGTTTCCCCCTGATGAGGTTGGTCAGCAGCACATCCACTGAGGTGGACTCTGTAACATCAGTCAGGATCTCATTGTTGTGGAAGTCCAGAGGAAGTCGACACTCGTCCAGACCGTCAAAGATGAACACAACTTTTAACTCGTTAGAGATGCAGATTCCTGCTTGTCTGGTTTCAGTAAAGAAGCGATGAACAAGTTCTACTAAGCTGAACTTTCTCTCCTTCAGCAAATTCAGCTCCCTGAAAGTGAATGGAAACATGAACTGAATGTCCTGGTTGGCTTTGTCTTCAGCCCAGTCCAGAGTGAACTTCTGTGTTAGGACTGTCTTCCCGATGCCAGCCACACCCTTCGTCAGCACTGTTCTGATTGGTTCATCTCGTCCAGGTGAACCTTTAAAGATGTCTTCTTGTCTGATTATTGTTTCTGGTCGGTCTGCTTTCCGCGATGCGGTTTCAATCTGTCTGACCTCGTGTTCTTCGTTGACCTCTGCAGTCCCTCCCTCTGTGATGTACAGCTCGGTGTAGATCTCATTCAGCAGCGTCGGCTTCCCTGATTTAGCGATGCCCTCAAACACACACTGGAACTTCTTCTTCAGGTTGGACTTGAGGTTAAGCTGGCACATGGAAGGAGACTCTGAAAGAACAAAGAACACTGTTGAGGATACTCAGTGAGAAACTTAAACACAGCCCATCGAGTACAATATAACCAGTTTTCTTCTTAACACCAGAAAAAACAAATGAACAAATGAAAAAACAAGGAAATGAGCCCATTTTATTTGATTCCCAGCCGATGACATGGAAATGGTTGAATTGTTGGATTCCTTTGTATACTGTTGTAAAGTTCTGTTGTTAAGGACTGAACTGTGTTAAATAAATAACCTGTCGTGTTGTAAATGTGCACAATATAAATAAAACTGGAATTGAATTGAAAAAGTCAAAACTTGCTCAAAGGATTTCATGAACACGGTTTAACTTTAGTGAACTCTGATCGGTTCACTCTGTGGGCTGTAAACAGGAACACAGGGTGCTCCTCAAAAGTTGGGCAGGAAATCCTTCTCAGTACTTCCAGCTTCACATCTTAGACTGTACCAAAGCAAACCATCAGAAGTCTACCAGAACAAAAGAAAACCCAAAACCTCATCAACAACTCTGCAGAGGGCAGCCAGAACATCCCTAATCCCACGTTTGATATTTAACAGGCTGACTTGTTCAGTAAACTACTTTCACGATCATTTTTAAGATGTTATTGAATCAATGACCTGCATCACTGTATTATAACGCACACTGTATTATAGGTATTATAAATCAAACTCTTCAAATATTCCTGCTCAAACTACATCAACCTGTTTTTCAATTTTCACATAACCATTCGAGTGCAGAATATATATATATATAAAAAAAAACTCTTCTAAAGAAAAAGGTTTGTCCTCTTGACTGATGTACAAAAGTTGATGCATACTGGAGGGTAAATGGAACCAGACTTGGTGAATAATGTTCACTGAAGATTAACGAACAGAAATCCACTGTCTCCGTCATGTTTTCTGGATAAACATTGTGTCATCTTTAGCCTGAAACCAGCCAGTGTAAACCGTAAACGAGTTCGTAAATGTGCACAGAGGACGGTATTTAAAAGTCCTGCCATTTATCCTGCAGATGAAATATGTAGAGAAACGTTCTTACTGCTCTGCAGACAGTCAGCCAGCTCCTCCTGCTTCCTTCTCTTCAGGAAGTGCAATATGATCTTCAGGAATGCCTCTTTGCTGCTCTTCTTCTGCTCCTCATCCTCACCATCCAACACCTTCTCATCCTCCCGCTGACTCTCTAAGCATTCTGGGTAATCTGGACTCAGAAGCTTCCGAATATTCTTCAGCTCGTTCTTTACAAACGTGATAACGTCGTCCTCCACCACCTGGAACGCAAGACGACATAAATCACAATGCACTGATATAAAAACTACACCATGACTGAACACGGAAGGTGTGAAAGCAGCTGTTGTCCATATACAGACCATAAAGATGGAGTCCAGGTCTGTCTGACACTGCTGGGTGGACTGACTGCAGGGAACCTCGGAGCTGTGCTGATCCACTCTGTGGAGGAACCATGAAGAATCAGCTCACACTGTGTGTGTCCACACAGACTAACACAAGGTAGAGCTCTATTCAATTATATTTAATAACTGCACTGCTAATGAATATATACTTTGACTTTTAGAAATATACATATTCAATCCTCTTTTTACAAGTTACAGTTCTTTAAGCAATTTTTTTTGTTTTTTTATCAATGTACACCCTAATTCTTTTGTTAAAAAAACCCAACTTTGGCCCCATTTTTCTTTTTTATTTCTGTAAATGTTGTCATTTTGAAATAAATATACAATTCAAGTTTTATTATTATTTAATAATTATTAATTTATAAAGAAATAATTTTAGTGGTTTTGTTCTTGTGCACCTGAAGCCTTCACTGTAAATGTACACTTTTGTTTCACATATTTCATCGTGTCTGCAGGTTTGAAACTGAAATGTTCTGCATAAATAGTTTTATCAGCTCACCTCAGCTGGACATCAGGACAGACTTCTTTAAACATGATGGGTTCATGCTTCGAGCGGTCGCTCTTCAAGGACAAACAGCTGAGTCCAGAGTCGTGTTCAAGAGTGTCCAGTGTCTTACAGATCCTGAAGAGACGAGAGGACAACGAGAGAGATGACGGCTTTCACTGCCTGCCTGAAGTGTTTCACAGTAAAATACATAAAGGACATGAATCTAAAACTTTATGCAGTTATTAGTTTTACATGTGTGTGTTTGTTTAGTAAAATACAGAAGTGACTCAGTACATTTAGCTCAATGTATGTTTAGTGTGAGTTGTGAATACTCTACTTGGGTATTTCCATTTTCAGTATTTTATACTTTGACTGTTTCAAAGGAAATACTTTTCACCATATTTTATTATTATTATTATCATTATTGATCTCATAGCTTTTACTTTAAGTCTTTACATTTTAAGAAAATAATAATTTTTATGGCATGATGCACAAAAACATCTTCTTGAAACTGACATAAAAAAAACCTCAGAATAAAACATTATTATTGATTATTTATCTTTATCAATTTGCTGCTTTTTATGTTTTAGATGTCAGAAAACTAAAACTGTTCCCATCTGATGTCACTTTGAGCTCTGGTTAACTGTGACGGACACAGTTAATAAATTATCAGCAGATAAAACCACAATGAAATAATCAGACCTAAGAGCTTCATATCAAATTGTTAAAGGCAGTTTTCTAAACATTAATACACATATGGACATTTTTCTCCACTTTAGAACAAGTCAAGTACATTTTCCTGACAATTCTTCAGATAATTTTTTGGTTTTGTATTTTCGAGTATTTTTACAAAAGTAAATAATTTGATTACTTCCTCCAATGCTGCATAAACAACAACAACACTTCTGACTGTGAAAGATTCAGGTTGCTGTTACTAACATGTTGCTTGTCAGTATGAAGAGAAAAAATATTGACTTACGACGTCTTTAAAGGAAGTTGTCTCCGAGGTGAAACCGGAGGACTCATGGTGGCTCTTTATCGACCCGACTCCTGTCGGTGAACAAAGTCATGAAAAACCCTGAAAACACTCAGTTACTGTAACAAACATGTATGCTGCAAAGTTGAATCTCCGCTACACTACACTACACCACAGACTGCACACAGGTCGTCACTGGGGATTTCGGCCGCTCTGGTGGTGAAAAGATAAGCTGCATGATTAGATTAGATGCTCTCTCAGAAGGTTTCTGATGACACTATTTTACAGCCACTGTATTTTCCCATCTGATTTCCTGTAAACTTTCCACACAATTTTTTTTTTTTTTTGTAAATTACAGGATGGTTTTCTCTGCCACGTGGTGGTGTGTGTGAATGCTGTATTATTGTTGATGAAAAATGGTCGGCTGTTTTGAGATTTTCACCAGACACTAACAGTGTTACTACTGCTGCCTGTCAGCAACACAAACACACCGCAGTAAACAGTGATGGATATTAATCATTAATCTGAGGATCAGCAAATAAATCCATAATGATTATTCTCATAGTAATTCATTTAAGAAAAGTGTCTGGCTGTGTTCCAAATGACATACAAATAGTGTGAGGACTCTCGTGTATAGCAGGAATTTCCACACTGACATTCTGCACTAAATAACCGTAGCATGTGAATGCATCACCCACCAACACGTCTGACGATTTGAATTATTTTACCCGGAGATAAACGAGTTTTTGTGCCCTCTGATGAACGCACTCAATAAACACACTGATATCTTCTGTCCAGCAGCAGTACGGCTGTACTTAGTTAAAAATAAAGTTTTGCGTTGTGTTCAGGAACAACAGCAGCAGCTTCCTCAGAAGCATCAATTTGAAAATTATTCACGTCGGTGGACCCTCTTCCTTTTCTGTTGTGTAGCCAAAATGGCGACCGTTGAGTGTGGAAAGGGTCCTGCGTTTCAATTTTGGGCCTGTTTGAGTGCACTATGTGGTATGTTTCCATACTAATCAGTCTGAGAGCACTTCTGCTCTCAAAACAGTGAGTGTTAATGCACCATTACACACCACACAGGCCCTCCGGTTTCTTTTTAAGTTATTGTCTTAAACCTCATCAGGAGATTTGTTGGAGGAGGACTCTGCAGGTACATTCAATTTTCTAAAATATAATTTGTCTGTTCATCAATTTGAAACTCAAAGATTCTTTTATTACCATCAAATATGACACACAAAAAAAGCTGAAATGTTTTAACATGTTTGCTCAACAATGACAGTTAATTATGGAACAGAAGATTAATCCTCTAATCTTGGTAACTCTGGGGGAAAAAAAAAGAATCATTTTCATTGGTTAATCCATCCAATCCTTTCTGCTGTGCAGGTCACACTGATTTAATCAAAGATATCATGAGGAGTTGTTGTTATGCACAGCTGTAGATATGATTTGATAACAAATTATTGTGGATTATTTCATTCCTGCTGGTTTTGCTTCATACTTTCATCAAATAAAGACACAACAGAAACATCCAGGCAAACTGTAAAACTAAAGAAAGCTTAAATATCCCACTTTTCCTCAATGCCCCTTGAATTATTTGGTTAATATAGGCCTATATGTATCTATGTGGATTTCTGTATAATAAACATGGCTCTATCAACAGACACATGGGCATCTGAACCTTTCAGATTAAGAGGAAGCAGTTTAATCATTGCTGACGTTCAGTGCTGTTTTCAGACTCAAAAAAGTCACGTGCAGCATTGTCATGGAAAAAACACATCTTCTCTCTGTGCACTCTCACCGTGTTGTTTCATCACCCAAAGAAAGAAAGATAAATAAACGAGTAAAAATCTGTCTTAAAATCCTGACTCCAACATGTATATATAACCTTGCAGCACATCAAGATGAGCTGATTGCTACAAATGCTCATCTGTACATATATAAATAAATGTAAATATACATACATATGTATATACACACATATATACATGTTTTCTTTGACAAACCCCACATTATAAAAAAAAATACATAGTTACAGTATATTTCTCTGACCTTTGACATTTTACCAAACAAATTCCTTAATAGGCGAGTTCACTGTTGTCAAGGCATCTGCTTACTTATGTTGTCTTATATTACTGGTTCAACTTTTTACTGATATCGCTCCACTCCTCTGGACCAGCCTTTGTCCCTCAGCTTAGCCTGCTCACTGCATCACTCAATTGCCATATCCTCAGCTACACTTGTTCAAAATTCATAGAAATGTACAGTATCTGTTGACCTTAGAGGGGATTTGGAAGTGTGGTTTCTACCCTCTAGTGCAGTAAAATATCACCAAATTGGGACCAGTCATAGAAGAAGACCTCAGCTAGCAGACACCATGACAAGGAGGAACTAACCTATTGAGGAATTTGCTTTGTGACAGATCAAAGTTGATGGAAAAGTATTGTATCTGTTGAGCTCGGAGTAGACTTTGAAGGGTGATTTCTCTGCGTTGGTGCAGTAAAATGTCACCAAAATAGGACCAGTCATAGAAGAACACATTAGCAAGCGGATACCATGACGAGGAGGTACTAAAGTATTGAGGAATTTGCTTTATGCAAGGTCAAAGTTCAGAGAAAAGGACTGTGGAAATCTTGGTCTCGAGGGGAGTTTGAAGTGTGATTTTTCCAAGGTGGTCCAGTAAGATATCAGTAAAAAGTTGAACCAGTAATATAAGACAACAGAAGTAAGCAGATGCATTGACAACAGGGAACTCACCTATTAAGAAATTTGTTTGGTAAAATGTCAAAGGTCAGAGAAATATACTGTAACTATTTACTTTTTTATAATGTGGGATTTGCCAAACAAATCATGTATATATGTGTGTGTATACATGTATACGCATATTTATTTATATACATAGAGAGGAGCAGTTGCAGCAATCGGCTCATCTTGATGTGCCGCAGGACTGAAAAGTTTTTTAAAAAATTCACCCCCCTCTCCTGCTCTCAGACGGAGTCTGTCCATCTATCTATCTATCTATCTATCTATCTATCTATCTATCTATCTATCTATCTATCTATCTATCTATCTATCTATCTATCTATCTATCTATCTATCTATCTATGTATGTATGTATGTATGTATGTATGTATCTTCCAGGACCTTCATTTGCGTCACTCATAAGCATTGCTCCATTTTACACTACCATGAGTTTATATATATACAGTATATCTTTATACAGTATTTCGGCCCGTCTTTACCGTAACTACAATACTGTTGGTGCAACGAAAATCTACAGACGGCTGGCTTTACCAGTGTGGAGCACTCGGCAAAAAAACTGCGTCACACTCGAGTTGGAAACCCCCGTCTGTGTTTTCAAAACAAAATCACTGACGTGAAAGTAACAAAACTACACAATGAGGCTACATACTTGCGCATTATGAAATAAATAGATTTGAATCCCGGCGCTTTCTGTATAAACCTTCCCGCGTGTCACTGTGGATCACTGAACTGGTATCAAAAAGTAAAAGGCTGTCAGTCACTGTTCGTCACGCCCACCCTCCTGTCCACTCGTATTGACCTTAAGCCCCGTTAGTATGATTTCATGAACATAGCCACAGTTACAAACATAACTTCTGTACTTATCCTTCAGCGAAGGGTTGAGTGATAAGTCTCTTTATATGTTTTATATGCTGCCGCAAATCATTGTGGGACAGCATGATCTCCTTTCTTTTTGTAAAGGACGGTCTGGTGTATCTTCCCTTTAGGAGGTTATAAAGAAAGCATTGAAGTACATTGCCATTTCTTATCATTGCCGCCCCGACCGGCTCATTAACTTCAGTCTTCTGAACCACTGTGACCCTCAGTAAAAACCTTAAATGGACTATTTGCCCCGCTGTTTGTTTTAGATCTCTTTTCGTGCTCAGACTACAAACTGCGTACCCAAACTCAGACTGAGGAAGCGGCAGCCTGTCCATGAACACGCAAACATGTCCTGTGGTGACACCGCCAGCCGCTGTTTGTGCTCCACATAAACGAAAAAGTAAAAGAAACTTCAAAGAGAAAACTTTACCTTCCACAGTCGTCGTGTCAAAATGTGATCGTCTGTCAGCCAACTGACTGTTGTTCGCGGGAGCGCGCTTATCCTGTTAAAGCAGTGCAGCATGAGTCTTCATGTCTGTCGCTGCTTTCTTTGGGATCTTACTCTGAAGGGTTAAGGGGGATTTTTTTTTTTTTTTTTTTTCAGGATGACTTTTGCGTGTCCTCGCAATACTTTCCTTCTTCCGTTCGCTTTAGCCATATGTTTGTTTCTATTCAGCTGCCCTGGGCCTCATGAACTAAAGTAGTGTGTTGGTCCATGTCAGTTTATATTATTTTTATGGTAACATTGGGTCATTAAAAGTATTTCAGCAGGTAAAAAAAACTGTAATAATCTGTCCAACATAATCTAACTGTATTTTTGCTATAAATCGACTAAAAACGACAGAATGAGTTATTATCTAGGGCACAGAGCAGATCAAATCAGGCAGTCCTCATGAGAATTGTGTTAAAGCGAACAAGTCAACATGATGTCAGTTTTATGAACGATAACAGGATGATGAAATCACTGAAATTCCCTGAGCACTGCTCTCCACTGTCAGTACACCTGTACTCATACTACAATACAGTGAACCCTCGTTTATCGCGGGGGTTACGTTCCAAATAGAGACCGTGATAGGTGAAATCCGTGAAGTAGTAACCTTTATTTTTTTTACAATTATTATACAATGAAATACTCCATAATACATTGAAACCAAAGAACAAAACCTTTTTACAGGCCCAAGCATTTGTTTAACAAATAAAAGTACTGTATAAATGTTTTTTTTTACAAATAACTACTGTACTGAAATAATAATTTGAATCATCAATACGAACTGAAGGCTTCAAATTGCTGAGATCGGCACCGCCCCACTGCGACCCGAGTCATTGGATTAGAACGGGAGGAAATGAAAAATGATTATGAAAACAAATACAAAGTACAAAGTACAGTAGGACAAATAGTGACTCGTGTATTTCACTGCTCTTCTGACTGAGCCGCTGCATCCTGACTCCGCTCTGCAGCGGTTCTTTCTTCTAAAGCCGGCGGTGCAGGTGTGGTTTTTCGAGAGAAGAACATAGTTATCGGTAGTTGTTGTCGCTCTTTTTTCTTCTGGGCAAAAAGATTCTTATAAACCGACATGCCACCATCGATTATTTTTAATTTGGCAAGCTGTTTTACGTACGTGTACATATTAAACCGCAACGTTATTGACAAACAGGTAGAGAAGAAGCGGAGAGACTGTTCAGCCAATCAGAATGCAGAACACAATGCACGATGCAAATCCGTGAAGCAGCGAGACCGTGAAAGGTGAACCGCGTTATAGCGAGGGGTCACTGTATTACTGATAGGCTACTCATACAGGCCTATTTCCTGCGGTATTTTCACAATCATGTTCATCTGTTAGGATAAAAATAAAAACTGAACGCAATAGAGTGACAGATTGGAGGTAGTCTCCAACCTTCACTTCTGTCTCCTTAAGAAAGAAAATCTATGTTTACTTGCAGACTTTGTTTTGAAGCACCAACTTTATCGTAAACAAGGCTTCAGTGATGAAACAATGAGTCATAATCATAACTCAAATAATAATGATCTCAACAACAGCACACCACCTAACAAAGAGCAGCTCTTTTGTGGTGAAGAGGCAACCTTAGAAACTGCAATGAATCATAGTTTCACTTCCTCACTTTCCCACGAACCTCTTCACTCTGCAGCTCTTTGCTGGACCAGGAGCCTCATTTATAAGACAGTGCGTAAAAGTGCATTTGCGCACCTTATAAAATGGCACACGTAAAAAAATATATATATATTTATTAAACCGTGCTAACAATGTGGGCTTCATTGATAATTGGAATACTTTCTGGGGAAAACCTGGTCTGATCCGGAGAGACAGCATCCATCCTACTTTGGATGGTGCAGCTCTTCTTTCTAGAAATATGGCCACGTCTCTTAACAGCCCTAAAACCTGACATCCAGGGTTGAGGCCAGGACGCAGAGCTGCAGTCTTACAGCTCCTCTGCAGCTTCTTCAGAGCTGTCACTCACCCAAAACCTTCAACATCCTGTAGAGGTTGTGTCTGTACCCAGACCACCGATATTTAAAAAAAACTCAATAAAAGATGTATCAATAAAAATTTAATAAAAATTGATCCAACCAAATTAATTGATCAAAAAAAATCTGACAATTAAAAGCGGACTATTAAATATCAAATCTCTCTCGTCTAAATCTCTGTTAGTAAATGACTTGATAACTGATCATCAGATTGATTTACTCTGTCTCAGAGGCTGCAACAGGAAGAATATGTTAGTATTAATGAAGCAACTCCTCCCAGTCATATTAATTATCATATTCCTAGAGATTCAGGCCGAGGAGGAGGAGTGGCAGAAATCTTCCACTCAAGTTGATCAATTAATCCAAAGCCTAAACTTAGTTATAAATCATTTGAGAGTCTGACTCTCCTTATTCAGAGTTTCTAACTGAATTCTGACTTTTGATCAGATTTAGTGCTGAGTTCAGATAAAGTGATGATAGTGGGAGACTTTAACATTCATGTTGACGTGGACAACGACAGCCTCAGTTCTACTTTCAGTTCATTATTAGATTCTATAGGCTTTTATCAGGATGTAAATAAACCCCGTCACCGTGGTAACATTACATTACATTTCATTTAGCTGACGCTTTTATCCAAAGCAACTTACAATAAGTGCATTTGAACCATGAGGGTACAAAACCCAGAACAACAGGAATCAAGGAAATACAATTTCTTCAAGAAAGCCAAACTACAAAGTTCTATCAGTAAGTGTCATTTGTGTCTGGACCAGAGCCTGGACCAGAGCCTGGACCAGAGCCTGGACGTATTCTCCTGATGTTGTGCAGCATGTATCTACAGGAACGCGTCGTTGCAGCGATGTTGGCAGAAAGAGAGAGTTGACTGTCGAGTGTCTCCGAGGTTCCTAGCAGTCAGGGTCGGGATAACAGAGAGTTGTACAAGGTAGTAGTCAGGTCGAGGGTGGGAGAGTCTTTCCCCGGAAGGAAGAGCAGCTTGGTCTTGTCGAGGTTGATTTTCAGGTGGTGTGAGGACATCCACTGAGAGATGTCAGTCAGACAGGCAGACATTCACCACACCCTCCATCTGGTTCTGTCGTATGGCATGGAAACTGAAAATGTAATTGTATTTCCTCAAAACCCTGTTTTGTCGGACCACTTCTTATCAACATCTGAAGTTACAATAATGGACTACACAGCATGTGGGAATAAATCCCACTACAGTAGATGTCTGTCAGATGATGTCGTGGCCAAGTTTAAGGAAGCAGTTACATGTTTATCCTCTTCGATGCCGTGTGTTAAAGCAGTGGAAGACATCTACGTTGATCTTAGTCCCACACAAGTGGATCATCTGGTAGAAAACACTGCAGTATCTCTGCTACAAGTCTAGATGATGTCACCCCTCTGAAGAAGAGAGTCATGAACCAGAGGAAGTTGTCTCCATGGTACAACTCAGAACTACGCTCTGCTAGGCAGCGACTAGAAAGCTGGAAAGGAAATGGAGTTCCACTAATTTAGAAGAATTTCACCTGCCTGGAAGGATAGTCTAATATTATACAAGAAAACTCTTCGTAAGGCCAGAACTTTATATTATTCATCATTAATAGAGGACAACAAGAACAACCCCAGGTTTCTTTTCAGCACTGTAGCAGGCTGACAAAGAGTCCCAGTTCTGTTGAGCCCTCTATTCCTTCAGCTCTCAGCAGTAATGACTTCATTAACTTCTTTACTAATGAAATTCTTACTATTAGGGAGAGAATCGGGCCGACCCTTCCTGACACCATCACTGATGTGATGTTAAGTACAGCAGCCCTGAAAGCAACTGTAGGACCAGATGTAAACTTGGAACATTTCTCTCCTGTTGAGCTCTCTGAGTTAACTAGAATTATTTCTTCATCTGGATCCTCTAGCTGTCTGTTAGATCCCATCCCAACTAAACTTTTTAAGGAAGTCTTCCCTTTAATGAATACTTCCATATTAGATCAGATCAACCTATCTATTGTAACCGGCTATGTACCGCAGGCTTTTAAAGTGGCTGTAATTTAACCTTTACTTAAAAAGCCGACTCTTGATCAGCTGTTTTAGGAAACTACAGACCAATTTCCAACCTGCTGTTTATTTCTAAAATCCTTGAAAAAGTTGTTGCAAATCAACTTTGTGATCATTTACAAAGGAATGATCTGTTTGAAGATGTTCAGTCTTTAGAGTTCATCATAGCACAGAAACAGCTCTGGTGAAAGTTACTAACGATCTTTTATTAGCCTCAGATAATGGACTCGTCTCTGTACTTGTTCTTCTGGACCTCAGTGGTGCTTTTGATACGATTGATCATACGATCTTATTATAGAGATTAGAAGACGTTACCAGGATTAAAGGAACTGCATTAGACTGGTTCAAATCCTACTTATCAGATAGATTCCAGTTTGTCCATGTCAACAATGAATCTTCCAGACAAACAAGAGTTAGTTATGGAGTTCCACAAGGCTCAGTGTTAGGTCCAATACTTTTTACTTTGTACATGCTTCCATTAGGAGATGTCATCAGGAAGCACTGCACACACTTCCATTGTTATGCAGATGACACTCAGCTATATCTTTCTATAAAACCAGATGAAACTAATCAGTTAGGAAAACTTGAAGCCTGTCTAAAAGACATAAAGGCCTGGATGACCAAAAACTTCCTGCTTCTGAATTCAGACAAAACAGAAGTTATTGTACTTGGTCCTAAACACCTCAGAAACTCTTTCTGTAATCACTTAGTTACTCTAGATGACGTTGTCCCGGCCTGGCCAAAACTGTGAGGAACCTTAGGTAGGTAGGTAGGTATATACTTTATTAATCCCCGAGGGGAAATTTTTTCGCCACAGCAGCATACATACAGGAGCAATAATAGAAACAATAGAATAAAATAATAATAGAATAGAATAATATAATAGAAAAGCAATAAAATAAAAAATATAAATATAAAATATAAAATGCACAGTACATACAGTATATATACAGTACATTAAATATCTATATATATTATATACAACAAACCAATAAACACAGTCAACATATATATATATATATATATATATACATACGGTACAGTATATATCTATATATATAATATACATACAATATACAATTAGAGTCATCTTTGATGAGGATTTGTCCTTCAGACACCAGATAAAGCAAATCTCCAGAACTGCCTTCTTTCATCTACGTAATATTAATAAAATCAGGAAAATCCTTCCTCAGCGTGATGCAGAAAAACTCATTCATGCGTTTGTTACTTCTAGACTAGATTATTGTAATTCCTTGTTGTTAGGATGTCCAAATTACTCATTAAAAACCTGCAGCTGATCCAAAATGCTGCAACAAGAGTACTGACGGGATTCAACAAGAGAGATCATATTTCTCCAGTTTTATCTTCTCTTCACTGGCTTCCTGTTAAATCAAGAATAGAATTTAAAATTCTCTTGATGACTTACAAATCTCTACATGACCAGGCTCCATCATATCTTAGAGATCTTATAGAACCATATAATCCTGGCAGAGCACTTCTCTCTCAGTACGCTGGTCTACTTGTGGTTCCTAGAGTTTACAGAAGTAGAATCGGAGGCGGAGCTTCAGTTTTCAGGCTCCTCCCCTGTGGAACCAGCTCCCAGTTTGTGTTCGAGGGGCAGAAACCCTCTCTAGCTTTAAGATTAGACTCAAAACGTTCCTTTTTGATAAAGCCTATAGTTAGGGCTGGCTCAGGTAGACCTGAACCAACCTTTAGTTATGCTGTTATAGGCCGAGGCTGCTGGAGGACTTCGTTACATGCTGAGCTTCTTTTCTTTCCTCCTACTCTTTAACTGACTCATACCTCACCATCTTCTTCTCTCCCATAGTTTTTTCTTATTGTCTGTTGTCTCCATTCAGTTCCTTCGCTTGTGTAGTTTCTCTTCTTTCTTTTGCAGATGTCCCGTCATGGAGCTGCATGTCTCGGCTCTGCGCTTGTCGTCTCCACCAGCAGTTCTTCTCTTCTATCTCTATGTTGTCCTTTTCTCTCTCTGCTCTCCTCTCACCCCAACCAGTCGAGGCAGATGGCCGCCCACCTCTGATCCTGGTTCTGTCGGAGGTTTCCTCCTGTTAAGAGGGAGTTTTTCTTCCCTCTGTTGGAGGTTTTTCTCTTTTAAAGAGGAGTTTTTTTTCCCCTCCTAGCTTTTATGTTAGAATTGTTGAATTGTTGTGTTTCTCTGTATAATATTGTCAAATCTCGCTGTAAGGACTTTAATGTGTTAAGTGCCATGAAATAACCTGTGTTGTGATTTGGCGCTATATAAATGAAATTGAATTGAAAATTGAATTGAATTGATTTGCGCCCGGTTTTGGATGAGGTGGAGGATAGAAAGTAGGACCTAAAAAAAAACGGGAGAGACAGTGAGATGGAAAAGTACCTGTTGCCAGGTCAATGCTGGGGAATTGGACTATTCATTGATGGTTATTTATCGCCCTCTAGCGGTGACGATATACACTGCTTGTCAGTTTGAAGAACATCGATGACCAGTTTTTAAATAATCTTCAACATTGTTATTATCATGGTACTAATGACAGCTGTGAACCACACTGATATCAACAGTTAATGTCTTCAGCACAGACGACCATGCTTCTGAACTGGAGCAATACAGAGAAACCACTAAGATCACTGCCCTCCATGTCCATGACATGAAAAAAAACCTGGGCTCAAAGTTAAAAATAAATCTTTCCAACTTTTATATCTTCTGATGTTTTACAAAAGCAGTGTGTATTAAAATGGTCACATTTCAAATGTCTGAGTTTTTAACAGCTTCACTAAACAAAGATTTTTCTCTCTAAACTTCTCAGGTGATTTTATTTTGATAAATGTTCAAATGAGTCAATATCTCACCAAAAGTCAAAGATCAGAGAAAAAGTACAAAAACTGAAATCAGATATGTGGATGAAAACTTTTGTTTGTTTTCTTTACTCTCAATAATCACCTCATGAGCCCTCAGATGTATCTAGTGTCCCCTATTTATAAAACTGTGGAGTTCAAACTAGGTCAACCTGCAGCAGCTGCAACACTAACATTCTGCTCACACACTGATGCTTCAGTATTAATAATCTAATCATGTCATATATATATATATATATATATATATATATATATATATATATACACATGAGTGACATATATAGTCACTCAGAGGGACCAAATCAGTTATTTTACTTTAAAACTTGAACTACATTTTGCAAGTAACACTTCTGTATGTTTAGTTAAATAAGATTTTTCATGCAGGACTAGTGTTGTAACCCGGCTCTTGGGTCATGACAAAAATGTGAATGGACACAGCAATGATAGCGGATTAGAAAATGTATTGTAGAAAAGAAAAGAAAGGAAAAATCAAACAGAAGAAGAAACGTGTGAACACCGACAGGGATGGGTCCAGGTGAGGAGAGAGAGGGAGCAGCGAGCTGGGTTGGGCTTATATCCTCCTGAGGCTCTTGGCAGGGGTGCTCCAAATCTGGCCGACTTGTGCAACAGCATTCCTGCATCACCTTCAAGAGCACGTAGTGAAACATTGTGTCACCACTGCACCCACATAACAGCAGGTTAGGCAGTTTCTTTTTATGGAGTATTTTTACATTGCTGTATTAGTGCTTTTACTAAAGTCAAGTATCTAAATACTTTTTCTACTCATGATAAGAACCTATTTCCCACAAACCCCGTCACTTCCTGTTATTTAGGGTCAGCCAGTTTATCTCCCATGTTTATTTCTGCTGTAAGGTCGGGAGTTTTAACATGTATGAAGATTGGAGGCAACCTAAAAAAAAAAATTACATTGCAATTTTTGGCATTTTAGTGTTGGTTTCAGCTTTCAGTCCCAAAGGTTACCACATGTAGATTTTTGTCTCCCCCTTCTGCCAGTTAGAGTACTTACTTAAGGACAATTGCTTGTGTCATAGGCTCTACTGTAGACCACTCGGTCGTTACTGTTATGGTCCGGGTGTAAAATGCTGGATAAATTCAGTTGAGCATCCCAACTCCTGAGGCGGCACAGTGGTGCAATGGTTAGCATTGTCGCCTCATAGCAAAAAGGTTCTGGGTTCAAATCCGGTCCTGGGCCTTTCTGTGCGGAGTTTGCATGTTCTCCCTGTGCCTGCGTGGGTTCTCTCCAGGTACTCCGGCTTCCTCCCACCATCCAAAAACATGCATCTCAAGTTAATTGGTGGTTCCAGAAATTGCCCTTAGGTGTGAATGGTCTTTGTTTCTGTCTGTCGCTATATGGCCCTGTGATGGACTGGCAATCTGTCCAGGGTGTACCCTGCCTTTGCCCTAAGTGAGTTGGGATAGGCTCCGCCCCCTCATGACCCTGTTCAGGATAACACGGGTATAGATAATGGATGGATGGATGGTTACAGCAGACAAAAGGAAAGTTTATATTGCTACAATTTAATTAATTCAATTGACTTTCATTGGGGAACTGAAGAATGTGTGACGTAGTAAAATGTACCTGCAACTGTGCAACCTCTGATTTAAAAAAAAAAAAAAGTGTTGCAGTTTTCCAGTGTTCAGCATTTTGGAACAATTTCCTATCATTTAACAGCCGCCTGCTGGTTAACAGAAGGAACTGCAACAACACTGATTGAACTGCTTAAGAGTTCAGATCACATGAAGTAATCTTTGGTCAAGTGTGATATCAAAGTCTGAGATACGGTATTTCTGAAGGCTTTATGTGTGGCTGCAAAAACATCATTTCCTGCTCTTGAATTAGACGAACATTGTTGTTATTGTTGTTACAGGTTCTTCTATCTGTCTTTTTGCCTCCTCAAAATATTCTCATTTCCCAATTTCTGTAACATTTCATTTTCCCTGGTAGATGTGCTGATCTTTGGCCCCAATCATGATGGGGCTACTTAAAACTATAAAGTGATAAATGGCAGGAATTATGTTTTGATGTGTTGCGTGTTTCAACAGTTGCTGTCCAGGCCGCATGTTGTATTTTTCTGCAATAAATTAAATTCCTTATCTTTATTTTGGATAAAGTACAACATGCAGTAGTAGAGTTAAGATCTTATCTTAACATTAATAGATCTTACTCTGTGCAATTCAACACGTGCATTATGTAAATATACACGTAAATAAACATGTGAACACGTGTAGAAATGCAGCTCCCGAGTCAAAGCAACAGGCATTAAACAAAATAAGACATCCTTGCTCGACGCGGCCTAATTTTTATACTCCGTCTATTCAACATTAATGACGTATTTCACGTTTGTAAACCTCTGAACACCAGAGTTCATAATTCACAAGATGAACTGTCAAGCCTGACTTGATCACAGTGGTTGAGGCTCAGATTATTTTTTTATTCCAGCGGGTTCTGGAGGGTCAGGCTCTGCGCTGCGGTGGATAAATGAACTGTGCAAACTGTCCGGTGTGGACGCGAACACAAACACAGGAACGTGGTACAGAGCATTCAGTATTTCTGCTTATTCAGACGCATCATTGAATAGGTGCTCCTTCCATGTGGTCAGAACACATTTGCGTTCACACTGCTCAAAGAATGTGGCCCTATGTGACCCTGACCACCTTAAAATGTGGTCTGAGCAGACCGGATCCTCTGTGTGTCCTGGGTGCATTCACACCTGTACTTCTAGCTGACCACTTGTCAGATCATGGATGCATGTTAGTGCCAGGTGTGTACAACCTCTCTGTAAGCAGGTAAATGCAAATGACAGCAAATTGCCCGGTTGTATGAGCTCAACATGTATCATGTCCAAGTGGAGATAATAAAACAGTCCTCAAAGGGGAAAGGACCAAAGTAAATCAAAACAATACCTCAAGGTTTTCTTTCTTGGCTGCTTTCAGGCACATTTTAGAGAAAAAAAAGTAGCGTTTATATCACAGGAACTTTCCTTCAAGGAACTTGGAACATTTTAATCAACTCAGTTCCACTAAATGCATTTAACCCTCGTGTTGTCCTTGGGTCAAAATGACCCGTAGCTGTGTTCAACCAAGTTCTATTTTATTTCTATATTTTTATATTTTTTTGGGATCATTGGTGGCAAGGATGCTGTGAGGGTTTCTTTAAACAAAACAAAAAAATCCCCAAAAATATAGAAATAAAATAAAACTTGGGAGCTAAAAAACATGATCGGGACATGTCCAATGTATTATTGTATTATTATAGTATTGGAAGACTTGTATTTGCTGAATTGTATGCTTGCCTATAATGAATTTATAAATTTTGCATGGTAAGTTTTATTAAACTGACTAAATTGGTTATACTGCAAGTTTACGAGTTATTTCCTTAAAAGTTTCCTTCCTTATTATTCAGAAACTAGAGACCTTTAACAGTTTTATCAAAATTACATAACAAAATGTTAAAGCTACTCAAAGAGAAATTTAAAGGGAGCACTGGGAACACTGAGATGGTTAAATATCCATTTCAATTGTTTGGAAGACTGTGTCTTGCTGATTAAACATTTACTCCATATTTTTCTTGTTGTGTTGCTTCATTAAAGAAATGTTTTAGGATTACTTGAAGATTCTACAATATCTTTTTAGTTTGTGTAAGTTTGAACTTTGTTCCCACAACATGAGCTTCTAATTGTATAGCTTTAGTCTGAACATGGTTTTATCTTAGGATGGGAATTTCAACATAACCTTACAGTCATGTTTAAAGCCACAGTGAACTTTGTATTACTTTACTATCGATTCTTGAGGACCCCTGTGAACCTGTAAACTTTGTACCACTCGTTGTCAGTCATTCCTGGGTGGAAAGTTCTGAGGGTCCAGTGTCAACATTGTTCCGCTAACGGTAGAGTGCTCTGACCTCTGACACCGACTCCAGGAAAACACACCATAAATGTGCACCACAGCAGTCTGTGGTGACTTGGTGAATGGACTTTTTGCTGTAACATACTTCAGCAGTTTCTAGCGAGTTGGGAAAGCTATAAAGTGGAGAGGAACAACTTATCAGAGCAACAATAGACGCTTGGAGGCCGATCTCCAGTTGAGTGACCAGTCTGCATCCGTCGGTGACATTTTAATTGTTCAGGATTTAAACTTTCTCCGCATCCTCATGTGGCTGTAAATCTGTTGGATCAGGGGGGTTTGGTTGAAAACATTATGAAGTATTAACTTAATAATTGTTACTGAGAAACTGCAGTGAGTTATGCAGAATTGTTAGTTGGGAAAAATCCACTGTTGAGATCCATTATCAGTCCATTGTCTTTCATCTTTGATTGTATCAGTTATGTTTGCAGGATGAATCTTTAATATGTACATAGTTTTGTTTTATACCTGCTTTATCTCCACCTGTGGTCGTCACTACATATAGTCCATAATGAGTTTAAAGCCTGTGTCATAAAAAAAAACCTTTCATGTGTGAAGCTGTGGTTGCTGATAGTGTCGGCTATATGTAAACTTTTTTTTTTAAAGTACTGAAAGGAGCTTTTTTTTTAATGGATTTCCTGATCGCACTCCTTCGTCAAATCCAGTTTTCAGACAGTGAAATATAAACATTTGTAACTCACCTTAACTTCAGTGTTGAGCATCTTGAATGTGACATCTGTCACAACTTTTTATCTGTCAAATCAAAATCCCGAACAGATAACATATTACAGTGTAGCAACAAGTGTTGCAAACGCTTCTTCATAGATCTGATAAGGTTGAGCTTTATGGTTCTCGTGATGTTTTTCCACCTGACCTTGATAATTCTGAATTATCTTCTGTGGTACTATCAGGACAGAGTGGAAACAAAAGTGTCAATCCTATTGTTTTACAGAAGATGTTTTGACATGCACACATGAAAATGAGAAAATGGATAATGTTTGAATTCCAGGGTCCTGATATTATGCATGCTGACTCACTGTAACACTGTCATGGTTTACTGGGACACTTCAATCAAACAGAGATATTAATATTATTATTAATACCTGCGCTTTTCACACTAAGTCAAAATGTCAACTTGGGAAAATGTCAGTCAAAGCAAGAATATGCACCAAAATTTACACCTTCAAACTAAAATCCTGTTGAGACATCACTATGTAGTGTGAATGCAAACTGAATTAACCTGCTAATTTAGAAACTCTAGCAGGAGACATATATAAAAGTATTTATTTATACTTGTAACGTAATGTGGTAACGAGTAAATTCACTGATGTTGCCTGATTGTTCTTAGTTAAATAAGATGTCCATTTTCAAGGAGAATCCCAGTAGAAATGAGAGAAAAGGAAAGAAAAGAATGTCATGAATGTTGCAAGCAGCTCTATTGCAGCATTTAATTCAAAATTCAAAGAATATTTACTTCAAAAACATTTTATGAGCTAGTTAAAGATAAGTTATTGTCTTAATTTATTGTGACAGAGAATACACCAATACTCCACAACAGTTTGTGTATTTGTTAATAAATAATATTAGTTGTATGATATGATACAGAACAAATTATAGAGTGAAAGCTTCACAAGTGAATTTGGTTAAATTAAATCCACAACTCAGTTCTTGGACTGATTTTTGAAGGGTACTCCAGTGGTTTGGTTATTCCTTTCTATGTATAAAGTTGGGAGACCCAAACATTGTTAAAACCAATGCAGCAGACACTGAGTTTTAGCTGCTGGTATGTGTCTAACTCCGTACCCCAGTTTGAAATGTGTGTTTTCTGTTAGAAATGTGTAATCTGAAGAGATAAGAACTCCTCTTATAGTGTGAAGAGAACCTTTATGATGAAGGCCACAAGCCTTGAACGCATTAGGGTGACAATAAAGATGTTCACTGTATTACTCTTCGCTCCTCGGCACACCGTGGAAATGCCATGATTAGAAAGCTTTGGGGTTGTCAGATATTTGTTTCTATAGTTTGTGTTTTTCCTCTCTACTTTTCCTCTTGGACTGCAGTTGGTGAAAAGCCTTATTTTGACTTTTACATAGTAGTCAGTCTCTTCCCTTCAGAGGTGTCTGAAAGAAAGTGTACATTTCCCTCAGTCTTATAGCCATAATTTTAGAACAGAGACCTCCACAGTGTTGCAACATCAATCAGATTTTACCATCCTACTTCTGTCTGAATGCACATCATCCCCTATCTGTCTCTCTACACTCTGTTCCCGCCTGCAGGACAGTCTAGCACACTGTGTGCAAAATATTTTTGTTCTCTAGAATTTTGCGAAGTTTTGAAGAAACAAACGTATTAAGCATTAATTATGTTCTCTTTTGGTGAGGTTGCAGCAAAAGACATTTACGTACTGACACTGTTGTACTTTTTGTTATCAGGTTAGAAAAGCACATTATCTTCTGTCTGATAAAAAAAAACCAGATAGGACTCACAGGTAGAATCACATATGTTATAAAGTTCACACTGCAGTTATCACATTGCTTTTTCATGTTTTTCCATCAGGTCCAAATTATCTTGATAAGAAATAGCTTCACTTTTTATGGTGTTTCTCGTGTTGCATTCAAAAAGTCAGAGCTGGTGAATACACAGAGAATTATACAATGCATCGTTACTTTTCAACCAGTTCAAATAGAACAGCTGAATGTTTCTGGTTGCATGAGACTATCAGAAAATCAAACATATTTCAGAGGTGATGGGTCATAAAACGCTGAGTAGCGAATCAAAACTACCCACACAGGTTTGTGAAATTCTTTCTTAGTGGACTTCAGCTTATCAGGATTATTTAGACTGCATCAAATCATGTCTCTACATCTTTTTACTTCTTGGTATAATCAGTCAGTTTTTATCAACTTCGGTTCTGAAATATCTCAGCGATGACTGTGTGGGTTATCATGTAATATCAGATACAGATATCTACAGTATGATATCAGTTTAGTGCTTTTTGTCTTTTCTTTTACCAGAAGGTAAACACACATTAATGGATATTCCCATCAGTCTCAGTTCTACTCTATGTATAGTATGAATTAGAAAATGTTATCATTGCAATTCAATATTATACGAATTGTTTTTTAGCATGCTGATGTTAGCAATTAACTAAAATGAGGAGAACTGGATATGTTGCTGCCACTCCACCGAGCTGCGAGCGGTCACTCGCAGTATTTCTAAGAAAATATCCCACACACAGTATAACTGCAATATTATGCTGTGGTTGTAGTGGTTGTAAACAGTTTTGTTTTTTTTAACCTGTACCTGTTGAACTGGTGTAGTTGGTTAATGATATCCTAATCCTTAGCTTTTGAATTATTGCTTGATTACTGCCGTAGCTGATTAGCCAATAGATTGCATTGAATGACTGAGCAGAAAAACATGACACATAATGCATTCCTCAAAGTTTTTGCACAAGAAATAATACTGAAAATCATAATTAAAACTGGAGATTGTCTCTTTTGTATGTGAGTATTGTTTACTTGTTAAAATGTTGTCCCAAAACTCTTTCCATACAGTACATGAACACAACACACCCACGCAGCCATGAATTCATCATTCTGCTCTTCAGCCTCTGTTATTAATGGAAATAAATTTCAACCAAATGGAAAGTGTTTGACCTTGATGCAATTATCAGACTATTGCTGCAACATTAATCAGATATAAATTATTGCGCTGTCGCTTATCGCTCAGCATTGTGTGACAAAGCAAGGGGGGGCCGAAACTACCCGATCGCAGACACACAGTTTAACCCTCGTGTTGTCCTTGGGTCAAAATGACCCGCAGCTGTGTTCAACCAAGTTCTATTTTATTTCTATATTTTTATGTTTTTGGGGATTTTTTTTGTTTAAAGAAACCCTCACAGCATCCTTGTCACCAATGATCCCAAAAAATATGAAAACATAGAAATAAAATAGAACTTGGTTGAACACAGCTACAGGTCATTTTGACCCAAGGACAACACGAGGGTTAACCCAAGAGTGCGCAGGACAGCATTCAAAATGTCACACCATCGCTGCTGGTTTAAAACATGTTGATTAAAATAAAATATATAAAACATAGATTTTTACAAAAGGATGTATTCATGTATGTGGGTTCACACAAACACTCTCACCTTTCCCACGAACTGTGCCTGAACTGAGTTTGAGCCTCTACAAACAGTCGACATCACTGCCACTTAATTCTGAGCAGACATTTCGATAAGGTCATTCACACACTTTCCTCGAATGTTTGCATTCCTGCTGAATGCAATTAAACCAGTGAGAGGCAACCCCCACCCCCACCCCCCCCCCCACCACACACACACACACACACACACACACACACACACACACACACACACACACACACACACACACACACACACACACACACACACACACACACACACACACACACACAAACCTGCTCCTTCTTGTCAGTTTGGTTGGTACTGATTGGTGCTGGTGACTCATGAACAGCGATGAAGAGTAGCTGAGTTCATTGACTCAAGTATTGTAGTACGATTATTTAAGTACTTGTACTTGAGTATTTTCATTTTGTGATACTTTAAATTTTAACTTCACTATATTTGAGGAGGACATATTGCACTTATAAAATGAAGATTTGAAACAATGGATAATTTAACTTTTTAAAATACAAAGAGTATAGCCATCTCACAACACTTCAGATCTGCGTTCAGTTTACAAACAGTAAAACTGTTTATAATGTAGGTCAAAGTAGCTCCACCTCCAGCTGGAACAACAATAACATGCTGCCCACACACTGATGCTTCACTAATAATGATCTACTAATGTCATATATAATAATATTCCATTATTTACACATTGTTATAGTGGGAACTCTAGTAAAGTGAAGAATCTCATCACTTCTTTCACTACTGCTCATGAATTCTAAATTGTAATGTTCTAACTTTCTTGCAGACATGATTATCAGAGTACCAGAGTGTCTAATCCCACGTGTGAGGAATACATGTTGGAAATATAATACTTACATTCAGCAGTTTTTCCTCAAACAGTTTTGGCTCCTGCAGCTCACAAACTATTTCCACCCCTGAAGCGTACGGACCACTGCTGCAAACCTTCAGAACAGCCCCCCCTCCCCCACCCACACACACACACCTGAAAAACTACTTGATTTCCACTTTATAACAATGAGCTGTCCTGTCTGTCCTGTTCACATCCTCCCTGCACTGAAAATTGCGGGTTACGGATATCAGCAAGAACAATGATAAGGCGTGCATCCAGCAAGTTGTACAAAACAGAGACTTCATCATAATTGCTGTTAATAATTACAGTTGTGATAAGCAACAGGGGTGGCATTTATTAATGATAAAACCCGGTGAGGCACCAGTTGATCTCCAAGTGTTGGAGGTAGGAGGAGGAGAGCGTGGAAACTTTTGGATTTGAGATAAATTAGGACACCGTCAGGTATGTGAGGAGCTGCTGTCTTTAAATGAGGGCATGGAGAAACTCCAACCAGAGATTCTTGTTTGGGCTCCAGTTGAAGGTTGTTAATATTTCCATGGAGTGATTTAGACCTTGAAAAGAAAAGTTGATCTTGAGAAAATCAGGAGGCTGACAAATTTCAGAGCTAAAATTCAAAACAACCCTCTCTGGTGTTAATTTGTTTCTAGAGCTCAAATGGAGCCAGATAAATCTTCTCCCAGGACAGAGCAGGTCTTGACCTGGTTTGTGTACTTTGCCTGTATTAGGAGGTCTGGACCTTTGTTGTTTGCTGTTAATGTTCTTTGATAACTGATGTTCAAAGGCAAGACAGGATCATCTTCCTAATCTAATGTGATTAATGGATCTCAGAGCCACAAAGAGAGGAACCAGTGGCCCTCCAGGCAGCAGAGGCGAGATGATGCGACCGGGAGCTAAGCAGTATGTGGTGGCCAGGCCGCTGTACTCTGAGAAGTCCTTCGCTGAGGAGCACCAGAAGGTCTACAGGCAGCGCAAAACCATGCTGGACCACGTCAAACAGTACTTCACGTAAGGAACATGCCATGCTTTTGTTTTCTGTGCAATTTATGACTTATGATCACTGAAGAATTAACAATTAATTAACATTTAACAACCAAATAACCTTTAAACTGAATCCTTTATAAACGAAAAGAATATTAACTTACTAAAGAGTTTGGAAAAAATTTATATAAAACGGAAACTTTTTATTTATTTAAATTAACGTACTCATTGTAATCAACTATAGTTTGTCTGCATACAAAACCTGAGAGTTGTAGCATCATACTATAATATATTCTTTGTTTAACTAAGATTTTACAGTTTAAAGTAAAGTCAGGTCATGATGATTATGGTTAAGTTTTAAAGACATGTTTGTTTCTCTCTCCATTTATTTTAAGTCTAAAAATAACTTGTAGTTTAATGTATTTAGTCATTTATTTAACCTGAAAAATATCATATCAGTTTGTGGAGAGTGAAAAAACCTAAAATGCAGCAGCTATCTGTCCTTATATGTCTACAATCCAACATGAGACTATTCACAGACATAAAACTTTTTTATATGAAGGTCTCAGGCCTGAAACTTTTAAAATAAACTGAGAAATTATCAAAAATACTCAATATATTTTTAATTTGAAGCACCTGTCTTAAAGATTTTATTGCATGTAAAACCCTTGTAGCAAACTGTTTGTATCAAGACGTTAACTGATGTTAATGATGAGCTTTTAAAACTGACATTTACTCGGCTTTACTTAAAAAGTGGGTAATATTCTCCCTGCCCGGGAGATGATTTACTGTCTTTGCCCTCACCAACACTGAGCCCTGCAATTTCATTTCTTATGGATCTAGTAGTACAACTGTATTTGCAAATTGGCTACTCTCTTTTACCCTTTAACTGTTTTGTATGTGAAAATATCGGGAATAAATATTTAGATCCTTAAATTACTTAAAGGTTTGGTAGGTTTGGGACTTCAGAACAGGTCTCATTAACACTGAAATTTTTACCTAAAAAAAAAGAAAAGATGTTAACAGTTTAAAAACTACAGAAATACTCTTCAGGTTTTGGCTGAGGCTCATGTAGAGCTTCAATAGTCCCAGTATTTGCTAAATTAATGTTACAGTCTATCTTGTAAAATAGGTAAGGTAAAGGTAATTGCAGGGACCTATTCTCATGTAGATGTGCCAGCATCAGTAAAGCTTCAAGACATGCTTTAGTACTATGTAGACATGTTTAGCCATACGTCTTCACTTCACCACTGGTTGTCGAGGTGGTGTCCCGCTAACAATGTGGGCTTCATTGACAACTGGAATACTTTCTGGGGAAAACCTGGTCTGCTCTGGAGAGACGGCATCCATCTTACTTTAGATCAGGGGTCTCAAACTTAATTTACTTGGGGGCTGCTGGAGGCAGAGTCTGGGTGAGGCTGGGCCGCATCGGGTACTCCACAAGAAAAGCTTTGTTTAAAAAATTCCAATCTTCTCAAATGTCTTTATTTTTATTTTTTTAACACAAAATAAGATGAAAAAATAAATAAACAAATTAAGAATTAATAAGTAAATAAATCAGTAATAAATAAAATAATAATAATTAGATTTCTCTCGTCAGCAACTCTGTGTGGTTTCTTCAGTCTTCTATATCTGCTGTATTCAGATTTAAACGTCTTTATTAACAGTTCTTTAACCTCAATGGGTTCTTCTGAACATGAATGGTCCTGAACATGAATGGAACATTGAAGAACATGAACTGTTCTTCTGAACATGGCTTCTCTTGCCTACTCCTTGCTGCTGGAGACCTGGCAGCGCTTCCTCTCGCACAGCATCCCTGGTATTTTGCATACTCCTCAGCATGTCTGGTTGTGTAATGACGTTTCAGATTGTATTCCTCGTGCACCGCAACTTTCTCTGTGCAAATAAGACACGTCGGGGTGCCCCTGTGCTCAACAAAGAAATATTGCATCTCCCACTTTCCCTGGGATTGTCTGTGCTCATCACCGACCTTTCTCTTCACTGCAGGCTTTGAAAAAGACATGTTTGGGGTTGTGGGATATATTTTAATTCCACTTGGTGTCACTGTCGTGTTTATGACGTCATCTAGAAATATATGTCGTGTTCATCGTGTGAGGCAATGCAAATAACAAAATAATGACCCCCCCAAATAACGGTGCGACCCTATAATTGGTCCGGGTTATCGGGGACTGTTATTGCCGACGGACAGGTGTCGGTATGTGACTGCAGACCACGTTAGACTACATTATTTCCTTTCTTTTATCTCGCCGCGTACGCATCACTTTGATTTATTTTGTCAGAGAGAGACATATATACGTGTAATGTCCCGCTGGGCAGCGACTTAAAAAACGTATTTTTTGAAGTGTCGTGAACGCAGCGCGCTGGGACGGATGTCCACGTTTGCCGAATAGAAACGAGGCAGCCAGCCAGGCCCGGAAGAAAACTCTCCATGGCAACGCTGCTGTCACTTTCACTCATTGAGAAATGTTGCTCTGATTGCATCAGCCCGGTCGATGTCCCGCCCCCGAGAGCCAAATACCCACCGTGATTGGTCGGTTCGTTCAGCTCCGCACACAACACTGGAAAGTGCCATTCATAGAAAACTCGCGGGCCGCACTAACATTAAACTTTCATGTTAAGGTGGGGGCCATGAAATATCGTCTGGGCCGCGAGTTTGAGACCCCTGCTTTAGATGGTGCAGCTCTTCTTTCTAGAAACAGCCCTAAAACCTGACATCCAGGGTTGAGGCCAGGATGCAGAGCTGCAGTCTTACACGCTCCTCTGCAGCTTCTTCAGAGCTGTCACTCACCCAAAACCTTCAACATCCCATAGAGGTTGTGTCTGTACCCAGACCACCTATATTAAAAAAAATTCAACAAAAGATGTATCAATACAAATTCTATAAACATGTATCCTATCAATTTAATGGATCAAAAAAACATGACAATTAAAAGCGGACTATTAAATATCAAATCTCTCTCGTCTAAATCTCTGTTAGTAAATGACTTGATAACTGATCATCAGATTGATTTGCTCTGTCTCACAGAGACCTGGCTGCAACAGGAAGAATATGTTAGGATTAATGAAGCAACTCCTCCCAGTCATATTAATTATCATATTCCTAGAGATTCAGGAGGAGGAGGAGGAGGAGGAGGAGTGGCAGCAATCTTCCACTCAAGCTTATCGATTAACCTGAGACCTAAACTTAGTCATAATTACTTTCAGCTCATTGTTAGACTCTATTGGTTTTTCTCAATATGTAAATAAACCCACTCACTGTGGTAACCACACCCTCCATCTGCTTTTGTAATATGGAATCTGAAAATTTAATGGTATTTCCTCCAAACCCTGTTTTGTCGGACCACTTCTTATTAACATCTGAAGTTACAATAATGGACTACACAGCATGTGAGAATAAATCCCACTACAGTAGATGTCTGTCAGATGATGTCGTGGCCAAGTTTAAAGAAGCAGTTACATGTTTATCCTCTTCGATGCCGTGTGTTAAAGCAGTGGAAGACATCTACATTGATCTTAGTCCCACACAAGTGGATCATCTGGCAGAAAACACTGCAGTATCTCTGCTACAAGTCTAGATGATGTCGCCCCTCTGAAGAAGAGAGTCATGAACCAGAGGAAGTTGTCTCCGTGGTACAACTCAAAACTACGCTCTGCTAGGCAGCGACTAGAAAGATGGAAAGGAAATGGAGTTCCACTAATTTAGAAGAATTTCACCTGCCTGGAAGGATCGTCTAATATTATACAAGAAAGCTCTTTGTAAGGCCAGAACTTTATATTATTCATCATTAATAGAGGACAACAAGAACAACCCCAGGTTTCTTTTCATCACTGTAGCAGGCTGACAAAGAGTCTCAGTTCTGTTGAGTCCTCTATTCCTTCAGCTCTCAGCAGTAATGACTTCATTAACTTCTTCTTGGGGAGAGAATCGGGCCGGCCCTTCCTGTTACTGTCACTGATGTGTTGTTAGGCACAGAGACCAGATTTATACTTTGAACATTTCTCTCCTGTTGAGCTATCCGAGCTAACAACAATTATTTCCTCATCTGGATCATCCACCTGTCTTCTGGATCCCATTCCAACTAAACTCCTCAAGGAAGTCTTCCCTTTAATTAATACTTCCATATTAGATCAGATCAACCTATCTATTGTAACCGGCTATGTACCGCAGGCTTTTAAAGTGGCTGTAATTAAACCTTTACTTAAAAAGGACTCTTGATCAGCTGTTTTAGGAAACTACAGACCAATTTACAACCTGATGTTTATTTCTAAAATCCTTGAAAAAGTTGTTGCAAATGAACTTTGTGATCATTTACAAAGGAATGATCTGTTTGAAGATGTTCAGTCTTAAGAGTTCATCATAGCACAGAAACAGCTCTGGTGAAAGTTACTAACGATCTTTTATTAGCCTCAGATAATGGACTTGTCTTTGTACTTGTGCTGCTTTTGATACGATTGATCACACGATTTTATAACAGCGATTAGAAGATGTTACACGGATCAAAGGAACTGCATTAGACTGAACTAGACAAAACTAATACATGCGTTTGTTACTTCTAGACTAGATTATTGTAATTCCTTGTTGTTAGGATTTCCAAATTACTCATTAAAAACCTGCAGCTGATCCAAAATGCTGCAGCAAGAGTACTGACGGGATTCAGCAAGAGAGATCATATTTCTCCAGTTTTATCTTCTCTTCACTGACTTCCTGTTAAATCAGGACTAGAATTTAAAATTCTCTTGATGACTTACAAATCTCTACATGACCAGGCTCCATCATATCTTAGAGATCTTATAGAACCATATAATCCTAGCAGAGCACTTCTCTCTCAGTACGCTGGTCTACTTGTGGTTCCTAGAGTTTCCAGAAGTAGAATGGGAGGCGGAGCCTTCAATTGTCTCTCCCACAGTTTTTGCTTATTGTCTGTTGCCTCTCCATGCCTCTAATTCTACTCAGTCACATTCCACCTCTTTCAAAGTCAAAAATCAATCACCATCTCATTTAAACTGTCAAAATCTGAAATCTGTTCCATCTATATTTCATTAAATGCAGCCGTCCATCAACTCTGTTTTCCTGTTTAACATGGACACAATGTTTTGGTTTATGTATCATCTTAGATGTGATGCCAAACGAGCAAAGAACGCAGCTCTCTCTCTTCTGCCGGTCATCGGCTGGCTGAAAGTCTATCAATTTAAAGAGTGGCTGCTCAGTGACATCGTGTCAGGTATCAGCACCGGCCTGGTGGCGGTCCTGCAAGGTAAGAGTCAAGTTTACTGCATATGAATGAATGGTTTGATACTTTGAATTACATTGGTGTAATGGAGGCATATTAACTTAAACTTAATGCAGTGACATCATGTCTCTGACAGAACCAATCAGATTGGGACCAAACGTGGGTGGATGATGTGTCTTTGCACTATTACAGTGTTAGAAGTGTCAAAACATTCTCAACAAATTATATTTTCATTTTGGGGTACAAAGGTCAAATTTTCACCCACCATGATTTTGATTTTTTGCTGTGGTTGGTTGAGTTCAGTTCATACAAGTTATCATTTCACCGTTAGAATATCTGACTACGAAATTAAAATGATATCAGTAGCATCATTCCCACTGTGTGATCTAAGAACTGGGAGTAATCCATGCAACTGTAGTCATGTACTATTGGTATGAATTAAACAACAACAAAAAAAGAGTCTGTAACTGAACATTCTTACGGGAGGAGATGGATCAGAAAAATGGGGCTGTTACTTTGAAGTCAGGGGCAGAAATTTCCAGAAATTCACACCATCTCTCACACACACACACACACACACACACACACACACACACACACACACACACACACACACACACACACACACACACACACACACACACACACACACACACACACACACACACACACACATACTTCTTATCCATCCTACCCTCTGTTTGTTTGAGTCTCAGGTAAATGAAATGTTGTTTGTTGTGTGTTCACTATGTCATGTCTATTCCTGTTTCATTATAAGTTGTTTGTCTCGCTTCTCGTCTTTAAAAAATTTCCCCTCGGGGATTAATAAAGTATATACCTACCTACCTACCTTTCTCCTTCTATTTTATCATTAACACTTTGAGTATTTTATGTCTAATCTGATCAAATTTGACACAGTTAGCCTCTCCTCTGTTATATGAGCTGTTAACACTTGTTTAGAATAGTATAATTATTTGTAGAAGTAGGTTAAGGTTATTAACCCGGAGCTGTTATTTTTATTTCCGCAGTTTTCTTTGTGGTTTGTTTTGTCTTTTTCTCAATCAGATTCTAAAAAAATGACTGATCTGATTTTCAAAAAAACTTGAATGTAGAATGTGAAAAAGAAGAACTCCATGTCACATAGGTGCCGGTAATCCTCTGGGATTCACATTTGCTTAAATTTAGTAGAGCAAGCGGTTGTTACGGAGCGCTCCATGGGAAACATATACAGCCACTATCAACAGACTGTGGCTGCAGTTGCAGATTTGCACATAGAAGAGTCCATTGTTGGCCTTGTCTGAGGTCTGTGCAGTTCTAGTTCTATTTTTGATCTGTCTTTCTTTTTTTGCATTCATAGGATTATTATTTTTCTCGATCTCAATATTGGTTATGAAACCTCCACACTGGTGACACATTATGTTTCGGATTGTCCGTATGTCTTTCTGTCAGTCCCATTTTCAGGACCGCCTTGAGATAATATCTTCAAATTAAACATTCACTTTGACTCAAGGATGAACTGATTAGAATTCTTTCATCAAAGGTGAAGTTCTCACTGTGACCTCATAAAACATGTTTTTGGCCATAAACCAAGAATTTATTCTCCAATTATGACAAAATTGAACATTGAGATAATGAAGTGATGTATTTTAAATCCAAAATGTCAAAGGTCAACTTCACAATGTTCTGCAAAAATATGTTTTTTTGTTCAACATCATAACCAAGGAACAGTAAGGGAAACAGGACTGTTGTTGAGACTTGTACAGGTTTTTGTTTTATTTGACTGATAAGGAATCCACTTTCTTTACTTCCTCTTCCTGGACAGGAGCCTCCTGATCCTCTGGTTGTCCACCGCAGGCTTGTTGGTGTGCTGATATTAAGCTTCATGAGACAAAGTCTCTGTCAGTCCTGTGTGCTCTTCTGTAATAACAGTCTCAATGGAGACAGCATCACTCTATGCCTATGTAGTGATAAGTTCCACTCATCTTTTTAACTACGCAGACATTAAACATGATATTTTACCAAGTTTTAGTAACAAACTACCTTAAAGAATGTATTCCTTTTATTGTCATGGCATGTTTAATGACCATGACTACTGTAGCCTGAACATAACACGTGGTTAAAATACTGTGAAGTGAAGTGAAGTGAAGTGAAGTGAAGTGAAGTGAAGTGAAGTGAAGTGAAGTGAAGTGAAGTGAAGTGAAGTGAACAGTAGTATCATACTGTAAACCTGTGTTTTTGTTGCAGGTCTGGCCTACTGTTTGCTGGCCTCTCTGCCACCCTGGTATGGACTCTTCGCCGCCTTCTTCCCTGTCATCATTTACTTTTTCCTCGGCACCTCCAGACACATCTCAGTTGGTAAGGCCAGTCTCCTTCTTTCCATTGCTGCTCTCAAAATGCTACAATTCAATTCATCTGCCATCCTCCCTTTTCCCCTGCAGGTCCATTCCCAGTCTTGTGTCTGATGATTGGATCGGTGGTCACCAGGCTGGTCCCAGACGAAGGTCCACCCTTCAACATCACTGGGTTTGAAGGCCTGACGAGAGATGAGCAGAGAGTGTTGGTGGCCTCCTCTGTGTCCTTCCTCGCCGGCATCATGCAGGTTAAACACCTCACAGTAATCACTCGATTCATCTCTTCAACAGAGTCAACATTCTCCGGGGAAATTCCCTTTTATCTTTCTCAATTCAAAAGTATTATAGAGGTAAAATTAAACTGAACTTGTGGTGGAGTTACACACAAGTTTTGTGAATTGTATTTATATAGCAGCAAAGTTATCTGAAGCCACCTCACTTACAACAATAAGAAAGACAAAATCTTGTGAAAGAAAACATCACTGAGGTAGAATGTTGGTGTAAACTTTCCATTGGCTCACTATTTTGGTCAAGATTGTCCTCTCCTTCTGCTAGCTGTGTGTGTACACTAAAACAAGTTCCACCCAAGATTATTTTGCACAAACACCGTTACTGCATCCTAGACTTATTGATGCCCAAAACGATTGCTATTGGTCTAAAGTAATAAAAACAAGCCAAGGTGTTTCTCCCCAATAGAAGAAAAAAATATGGATGCAACCAGACCATTCTGTAGTTTGGTGGAGATAGTGAAGCAACCTGGTATCACGCCAAAGCATGTAATACACGCACCTGTCCATTTCAGGACCTTCATGTCAGTGTCACGTTGTGTCTCTACAAGGCGTGAACCGTAAAGTGATTTATGATTTATCCACCGAAAACTGTGCTGTGCTGTCCCCAACCCACCCCCTAATTACAACATGGCACCCTATATTTATCAAATATTACCCCATTGTATTTGTATCTACTGTATATGCACTCTATATAGTGGCCCCAAAACATCCACCAAGAAAAGAAAAGAGTAGTGCCCATGGCGTGTATGTTACTTTCTGCTCCCACTATTCAATGCATCTCATTCAGATGAGTGAGTTTCATAGCAGTAGGAGCATGAGGAAATACATTTAAAACAAATACATATCCAAATGTCATTCTTAAAAAATGCCTCAAAAGATTATTATTATTATTATTATTATTAAATTATTGGGTGACAATACCCAAAGGCTGTTTAAAATGAGAAATTAAGTATGATTTAAAAAAAAAAGTTGATAGCTGATGTCAAATAAGATGTGTAGTGTAAAAAGGGTTAGCACAATAAGATATTGTTTGTTTACTTCTCTTTCTTTTTTTCTTTTTTTATTGTTTCCTACTTTATTTTGTCTGTTATTGATTTTTTTTAATTTTGTAATTCAGTTTGAACCAGCAGGATTGTCTCTTCTCTGTTTTTTCTGTCACCTCCAGCTGGCAATGGGTATACTTCAGGTGGGCTTTGTTGTCATGTACCTGTCTGACACTCTGGTCTCCGGCTTCACCACAGCAGCTGCCATCCACATCTTCGTGTCCCAGCTCAAGTTTATTTTGGGTCTGCAGGTCCAAGGCATCAGTGGACCGCTTTCCATCATATATGTGAGTACAGACCAGCTTTCTGTCTGCTTATCACAGCCATGGAGGGTGCAGGTTGTGGGTTGGACTCCTGTTTTATTTTGTTTTTTAATTTTTCAGACCTTGGAGATCATCTTTAACAATATCACCTCCAGCAATGTCTGTGATGTGGTGATCTCCCTGGTGATCATGGTGATGGTGCTCATTGTAAAGGAGTTAAATGAGAGATTCAAATCCAAGCTGCCTGTGCCCATCCCAATAGAGGTTATCATGGTGAGCAGCGACATAAAGCCTATTAATGTTGTCCTAACCTGAGATGTTAAAGGATTATTAATCATATAAACAGTAACAGTAAACAGTCATTTTGGTTGGGACTTTTTATGAGTCCCAACCAAGTTAACAATCATTAAACTGATTTATGGTATCATTAATGGTACTGAAAAGAAAGATTTCATGTCAGTTCAAAGAAACAATTCGCAGTTAATGAACGTGTTTCATTTTTCAACTTTTAAATTTACAATTTCCAGCTGTCACTTAGTCATATCTGTCGTTTCTTTTTCAGACTGTTATTGCATGTGGAGTCTCATATGCATTCGACTTCAAGACGATATATGGCATTGATGTTGTTGGCCATATTCCAAAGGGGTAAGAGGTGATAATCAAAGCAAAGGACCCACTAAACATTTGTTTTCTGTGCTGTGAAAGGATTACTCAGTACATCCCTGTGTAACTATCATGCTATTCTGTAATCACGTTGAAAAAAAAAGCCTTTCTTATGATTTAGGCAAGCTGGTCCTTTCATTAAATTAAAAGATAAAGCTGCAAAAATCGACTTGGATAACGACTTGTACTGTTTGTGAAAGGTATGGTTCGAGAGTAAGCACCTGATTCTACATTTCCCCCATCTTTACACAGGTTTTTAGTGTCTTTCAGCTCTTTTTTTAAAAAAAAAATGTTTTTACTATTTTGGTTCAGTCTCATCACTCTCAAAAGAATATTTTTTTAGCAGTAGCATGTAGCTGTTTTCAATTACAAAAAAGGTTGAATAAACTTAGAAAACATTGCCCACCCAGCACAAAACAACACAGACAAAGTTAGCAACTTTAAATTTAGTGAAGCAATTGAGCAACACAATGTTTCTTCTCGGCATTGGTGGAGTAAAGCAGAGTGAACAGGAGATTGACAATTAGACTTAAATTTGTCAGGTGGAAACAAATACGACTTTGCAAGTTCTGGATGTATAAGTAGGCTAACTGTTACTTTATGATTATAATATAGGATATAGTGTTGTATTTATAGCTTGTTACCACTTTCCCCTTAATGCCCCAAAAATCAGTCGGTGTAAGTTTAACCACTGAACTGGAATTTTTTTACGACAGGTTTACACTGTTAAAATATATATTATTAGAGGAAAGATAAGTTTCCTGATGTCTCCAATTTGTAAAAACCTTCTCAGAAGAACGTTTTGTGTCATATTATCATTGGAGGTAAATGTCAAATCAATGAGTTTAATATTAGAAACAGACATCAGTCTGACAGACTTGTATAATTTCAGTTATGAGTCTCCGATGCCCCCAAACCTGCACATCTTCCAGGAGACGGCAGTGGAAGCATTTCCGATGGCTATAGTGGGTTTTGCTGTGGCCTTCTCTGTGGCAAAAATCTACTCTATAAAACATGATTACACCATCGATGGAAACCAGGTATGTAAAAACATTGCAACATTCACAACATTAAGGTAAAAGCTCCAGGTTTAATCAGGACCGGTGTGTGATCTATGCGATAAAGAGGTGTTCCCTGTGACCCGGCTGTAGGAGCTGATAGCTTTTGGAGTCAGCAACATCTTTGGAGCTTCCTTTAAATCTTTTGCAGCGAGCACAGCTCTTTCCAGGAGTGCAGTGCAGGAGAGCACGGGTGGGAAAACTCAGGTAAACTAGTAAATCATGTGTTTTATTATTCCCTCATTGGATAATACTTTTACAAGATCCTGCACAAAATATATACAAAGTTTTTGAGGAATGAGGGAGGAATCAATCATATATGAACTGATAACTAATAAAGTGTTTTGATGGGGAGCTCCTGAACAGCTCAGATTCATGGAGTTCACAGTTGATCAATGGCTAAAGAACAGACTAGGAGATTACTAATGAATCATAATAATCATTCATATCTGTGAAATGGAATAGCAATATATTTTTTTCATAAGGACATTCTGATTAACTGTTAACCAGCTGATAAGCAGCACAAACTATTACGCATTCATTACCAATCACTTCATAATTTTTTTACCCTTTCGTCTGGTTTGTTGTAAAGGAACTATTTGTAAAAACTCAGTAGCTTCTTCTTAGGTAGTTGTGTTAGTTGTTTGCATGTTGATGCTTTACTTTACTTCAGGTTAATTATCTGATCATGAAGTAGTGAAAAACTGCTCAGTAACTACTCAGTATGATGTGTCAATTTACAACTAAAGAATAGTTTTACAACTTTCCCAGTCTGTCTTAAAACAACATTCAGGTGTGAATATGAACACTGAAACAGGTTTTGCTCAGTATAATCATTTCTTTCGGTGTGGATTGGGGAAAAAAAGAGGGAATTTTGTAATAAAAAGATTGACATTTATGAGGATATCCACTTGATGTATCAAATTCAAAACTTTGAATACATTTTTGCATGGAAGAGTGGCTTAGGTAAATTTAAAAAAATTCAATTAAAAAAAACTTTGTTGGTTTTGAGAACCAGCAAAAATTCAAAACAACACTACACTAGAGTTTTCTCGGGAGCAATGTATGGTATTACTCTGCTAATATTTGTCATTTAAACCGAATTTATAAACCAAAGCAACAGAAATTGTCATATTATGTTTTCGTTTGTTGTGTTATGTCAGTAGTTTTTGCAGTTCCATATCTCATCTGTACTTTTCAGTTGGCCAGTTTACTCTCAGCTCTGATAGTGATGATCGTCACTTTGGCTATTGGATTCCTTCTGGAGCCACTACCAAAGGTTTGTAAACCTCAAATTCTACGGACACTCGGACGTCATTATATGATTTAAATCTTTGGAATCTGACCTTTGACCCTTTGTTTTAACAGTCCGTGCTGGGTGCTGTGGTCATCGTCAACCTGAAGGGCATGCTGATGCAGTTCAGAGATGTCCCATACCTGTGGAGGCGGGACAAACCAGACTGTGTAAGACGTCACACACTTTTTAAAGACACAAATCTCCGCACTTGAGGAATCACTATGTTCATGTTGTGTTATCTGGCATTAGAAAAGTCATATTGCTGTTTTAAAGAACTCTTCTGTGTCTCACCAGGTGGTGTGGCTGGGTACCTGCTTTGCAGCCGTCTTGCTGGGGCTGGATCTCGGATTGGCTGCAGGCCTCGGTGTGGAGCTGATCAGTGTCGTCTTCAGGACTCAGTTGTTAGTATCTGGACAGTCTAAATTGAATGTCTTTTTGAACAGCTGCAGCTTCTTCAGATGCCTTCATTTGAAAAAATGATTTATGTCGTAGCCCCGCCCCTTCCTCTACGTAGCCAAGATGGCAACCGTTTAGGGTGGAAATTGTCCAGTGTTACGTACTTAATTTTTGGACCATTTTGAGTGCATCATCCTGGTACTTGTAGTGCACTGCGTGTTTCTGTACTTGACATTGTTAACGCACTTATACACTCAGAATAGTGAGTGTTAGTACACAAGTTCACCTTTTGAAACACAGGTGAGTCTTTTGATTTTAAATTTAAACCACAATCTCAGAGCAATATTTTTGAAGTATTTATGTCTGTTTATGTTTCAGCCCACGGTGCAGTGTGTTGGTCAACATAAAGGGAACTGACATCTACAAAGACAGAAAGGACTACATCGATGTAAGTTGGCTTGGTGTCTATGGTAACGTCTGCTAAAGAAATACTTGGATGGTGGATAGTTCGATGAGAAGATTGATATCATGCTCTGGAGAGAAAAAAAATTATCCTCTCATCCACCTCTCTGGTAATAAGCTTTCCCAATGTGCCAAAGTATTCCTTGAAAACATCTATTGTATAATATTTTATTATTTATCAAGGTCCACCAGGGTATGTAAGGATTTTCCATTCGCCCATGACAGTATCAGGTTTCATTTAACTTTACTTTTATTTCATTATTTTAGACTCTTCAGGAGTTGAGGCATTATAAAAGTGTTTTTAAAGTGCCAGAATTTTATTTTTATAATCTCCACAAGCAGGGCCTGTATTTTTATACAGTAAGTCTTACCTGAGAGCTCATAAATAATCAACCCTGCATTCCTCCTTCTCTGTTAAATGTTTGCATCTTAGTTTGAACAGATAAACTATTCTTATCAATGACATTGCATTCATTTGGGTATCGTGATGTCTCCAGATATATGAGCCAGAGGGAGTGAAGATCTTCAGGATCCCATCACCAATCTTCTTTGCCAACATTGAGTTCTTCAGGACCAAACTGGTGGAAGCTGTAAGTCTCACCTGGCTGTCGAGTGTCAAAGTAAAAGAATGGAATTGTATTTTATATCCACAATATGCATGGGATGTAATATATCCAATAAAGATGCCGTAAAATCATCTTTAAAAGGTCATGTTGTTAACAGGCAAATAAAACAAACTCATTCTCTACTTATGATTCAAGGTGCACTTCTCTCTTCTCAGATCGGGTTTAACCCGCTGCGAGTGCTGAGAAAGAGGAACAAAGCGCTGCGGATGATCCGCAAACTTCTGAAGAAGGGTGACCTGCAGTGGACATCAGTAAGAAAAGATCATGTTGTTGATATAAAGAACACACTTTTACTCTGACAACACTTTCACAAAGTGATTAAAAAATATATATATATCTACACTCTCATGGTTATCTCTTCCTGCTTTGATCAGTTTACTCTGTTCAGGTCAGCACAGTAAAAGTTTTTATTCTTTAACAATACATTTTTAATGTGGTGATGTTATAATTACATCTAAGTGACGGCATTTTGTTAGGAGAGGGTGCAAGATATGACCTAGACTAGACTATGAATGTATCTTTTGAAATGTAAAAGCTGTGCCAGTACCTTGTAAATGTGTTTGTGTGGTGGTGGTGGTGGTGGGTGAATGGGAGATGGTTCCTGTCCAAGGAGGCAAACATTTAAAAGTTCAGATTTTTTTCTCTTCCAATGTGTTTTTCGAACAAACACTGTCAAAAGTGCATTGCTGATCTTACATATCTGATATACAGTGATTATTGTTTGTTTGTTAACTAAAGCACCACTTTTTTGGGCCTGTTTTTAGTGCATCATCCAAGCAGCTGTAGTGCACTGCATCTTTTTTCATTGACAGTGTGACCGCACTTATCCTCTCAAAATAGTGAGTGTTAGTAAACAAGTTCGCCATTTGGAACACACCAACTGTGTAAATTGTTACATTTCACATTTGCTCTGACTTTAAATAATCTCGACTACACTGGTGTAAACTGGCTGTAGCCATGAATGCAGTGTAAATGTAGTTGTGCCTGCTGTAATGAGCTGCAGCCATCTGTGAAGTCAAATTACTAAAACAATATTTTTCCATTGCAGAGAGGCTTCCTGAATACCTCATGTGGACCCATTGAGGAATTAGAGGACGAGAGTAACACGGAGGAGCTGGACCTGCCAACAGACTTTAAGGACCTTCCTGTCCGGATCGACTGGAACGCCGAGCTTCCCACCGACATCATTGTTCCTAGAGTGGAGTTCCACAGCCTGATCCTGGACTTTGCCGCTGTCTCCTTCCTGGACATTTCTGCCCTGAAGGGACTTAAAACAGTGTGTTGTTCATTCATAGCAACAATAGCATCAGTTATTCCACTGTAGCTTTTGTTTTCTTTTAATGAATCATCTCTAACTTTTTGCAGATGCTGAAGGAGCTGATCCGTGTGGAAGTTGAGGTCTACATTGTGGCTTGTGATCGTATGTGTGAAACTGCAACAGTTACAGCTCAATATTTAATCATTAATAATGCAGATTGTCATGACACCACTAATTTGTCAAATCTTTATTTGTTAGTAGGAGTTTTTTTTATGTAAAATAAGAGCTGTAAAAAAAAAAAACTAAAAAAAAAAATACGCGAATCTGATGAGCAAAACTCATCAGTGAAGTCTAATTTTGTTTCTTTGTATGTGTCACTTCTGTTAGAAACTCAAAACAAAACATACTAAGTTTTTATTTTTTATTTTACAACCAGAGCCAGCTGGAGAGTGGACAGTCTGTGTTATGTGGGTCATCTTCATTTAGGATATGATTATTTAAGAATAAAAACTGATGGGGTGACCTTTGTGCATAAATTGTATACAAAAATAAAGGCACAAAAATAAATGCTCCGAATGTACAAATGTAACACAACGAGGATGAAAATCATAAGCTGTGCGCTAAACTGCTTAGAGAGCAGGTGTTTTCATTTTTGTTGCATTCCTTGTTTTGGAGCGCTCTTATGTTTGTGCTTTGTCTTCAGGGTACCATTTAAAAGTAGTGATTTAAATGTAAAAACAAAATGATCTTCTGACAAAGGTGACAAACTATTCATGATGCTGGCAGTTGTTTCACAGTAGTTTATTACATATTACTTAATTGTTTAGTTTATAAAATAATGAAAAATTCCCCTCAGGACTGTTCAATGCCCAAACTGGCTTCACGACACCCTTCTGAAACACAAACATATTCAGTTTACTGAATGTCTTTGATATTTGATGTTGAGAGCATCAAACTTATCACATTTAGGAAGCTAGAATCATCAGATGTTGGGCATTTTGCTTGAAAAATGACTTAAATAGATAATCAGCCATGTCTAATTATCGTCTTTCTCCTCGGCGGCAGATTACATCCTGGAGAAACTTCACGACTGTTGCTTCTTTGATGATGAAGTTCAACCATCAATGTTCTTCCTGACACTGCATGACGCCATGCTGCACATCCTGGAGATACATCCGGAGCCTACGAAAAAGATATCAGACAATGAAAAGGTAATGAAGTCTTCATTTTATATCTAGTGAAACACATTCTTTGGTCATATATTTGTGCTGGAAAATATCAAACTCTTCAATTTATTCTGCAGATAATAACAACAGTCACAGTTCACCACCCGGGTGGCACTTTGAGAAGTAGAGATAAAAATGTAAGTATGTATTTTTTTAATATTTTTGTTGTTTTTGAGCCACAGTAACCTGCTATTGTTGTCATCTTCTTTACTTCAGCCACGTCCTACTTGTCATGCTTCACATTGGGGAAATAATTATTTGTTTCATTTAGTTTATCATTATGGAACAAAACTCACTGATCAACAGATAAATACTGAAAACTACCTGAAATGTTCCGTTAAGTTACTGCAGTATGGAGGCCAAGCATCATTTAAAAGGATTTCTTTCTCAGTCGGCATTAAGTTTAGTTTTTATACTTCCACATGGTTCTAAGTTGAACTGGACTTGAACTTGAGCGCCTTCTTCACCCACAGGCTCCAGAACGAGAAACCAGGTTCTAACTTCAGAGTGAGGAGATGATGATGAGCTGATGAGACCAAAGACAAAAAAAGAGTAAATGTTCAACAGATGATGCTGTATACTTACTTTATATAATGTATAATGAGATACTGAATTTAAGTTTACACACAGTATTTACTTTAATGTAAGAAAAGCTTCTTCATATTTTTTATACTGTACATAGTGAATTTGTAGACAGTTTTGGTGCATTATATTTTAAATGTTGTATGTTATATTTCTATGACAATGAGAATAAATAAACTTTTTGCCACGGTGTTCTCAGTGTTAAGTTCTCTAGGACAAAAACAATGTGGATGGGCTGGAAATGGTAGGTGAGATGGCTGAAATATTGAAATCAATATTTTATCAATTATGTTAAAAATGTTATTAAAAACACATCATGGAGCCAAATTGTTGTTCTTAGTGATATGTACTGTCATTACCATGAACACATACACACACACACACACACACACACACACACACACACACACACACACACACACACACACACACACACACACACACACACACACACACGCACCCACACACACAAACACACGCACCCACACCCACACCCACACACACACACACACACATATAATGTATACACCATCATGCTGCTGTAAATATATAACAAAGCACCAAATGTGTGTGTTCATCCACAGTTGAAAACAGTCTCTCAATAACGCTCTATTCAGCCTGCAGAGTCCAGCTGTTTTATAAACAGGTTATCGAAACGACAGAATGAATCTGAATTAGATTTCGTACAATAAGTAGGGGTGTGTGCAAGTCTCAGCTGATTATTATAATTTGATTAACTGGCACGATAGCTGACATTTTGGGACCCATAAGGAGGCTCCTGCTTCATTTCTTCATCTTCAGAACCTGCTTTGAAGATGGGTTGTGTTTCAGATTTTAATCCAGATCTTCATTCATTTATATCGTGTTACTTTTAATGCTCATAATTCGAACATCCTACGAAAAAATTAAAACCACGAATTAGTTAATTCTACTACTAAGTACTGTGTGTGTATCAAAGCCCTGACAAACAGCACTCCATCAGATAAACAGCATGTAATAACTATGACCATTTTAAATGCTTCTGAAGCTCAGAGTTAACTCTCTGCTGTCTCTCACTCAGTCTAATAGTGTTGTTTTGAAGAACCATATCAACTATGACGGCCTTTTGTTGCTGGGAGAACATCCCTGTCCTTCCACCCACACATGGAAATCTTGCAATTCTACACAAAGTGAACGCTTAGTTACAAAAATCTACGAATCTGCAAAGTGATGCACTGAAACATCTGTACATACAGTATATACTGTAAATGTTCAATACTGTAACAGAAGAAATGTTTACCTGTTCTCTTGTCTGAATCTCTGAATTATGGTGAACACAGAGAATCTGCTGATGTTGGGTTTTACTCTTCGTCCTGCTTCCTTCACCGTCTTTCTATGAACAAGAACATGGTTTGTTACAGCAGCTCAAAATGGCTTTGTTTTGTCTTGCGCTTTCTCGCCCCCCCCCCCTTCCTCTTCCTCCACGTGCCCCGCCTCTTACACTCTTCCTGTCTCTCCGACAGCTTCTGAGAAAATATTGGTTTCATTACATCATTTGCAACAAGTGTCATCAATTTTGAATTGTTGTGTTTAAGGTATGACACCTGTGCTTTAATTGTGTTCAGCTTTTGCCACCATTATGCATCATAAGTGCATCACAGTGCAAAATGTGTTTTAATGAGAGAGAATGTGTTTAGAGTTTTTGCAAAAAGAGTCAGAGATCTGCAAATTATGTCTAACTAGATCAGGGGTGGCCAACCAGTCAGAGACTAAGAGCCACATTTTTTACTGTGTTACCACAAAGAGCCACATCATACACATGGGCACACATGAACATCACCCCATCCCTTCCTCACACACACACACACACACACACACACACACACACACACACACACACACACACACACACACACACACACACACACACACACACACACACACACACACACACACACACACACACACACACACACACAGACCTCTGCTCAGCCAGATTTATTGTAAATGTCATACACCAACATGATAATGACAGAAATTGACTCCTACAGTACTAAGACCACAGGCCAGTCATTTTCAACAATGAACATTGTGTGCACTGTCTCACACACACACAACCAAGTCCACAAACAAAAATATAATAATTTACAATAGCGTTTTTCTTTTACTATGCATGTTGCTTAGTGGGACTTCTGGCATTCCTTGCCTTGAACAATCCTCTTCAAATCTGGCTTGTACTCTGTTGTTGCCACTCGAAGCAATTCTTTCACATGGGTGTCAGTCAGAACAGATCGATGCTTTGATTTCAGGTGTTTCAGGGTAGAAAACACAGACTTGTTCACTTATACGATCATGGCCGGCGCTCCATCCGTGGCTATTGCACAGTTAGTTTCGGTGTGGGCAGATTTGCTTTCGCAAATGCAGCCATCATTGTTTCTTTCTTCATATTTTCGTTTTGCTGTGCATTTTTTTCCTGCCATTTTGAGAGTGAACTGGACACAAATTGTTTACTCAGATGATCTTGCCCCTACTGGGAAACTTTGCGGTATTTTCATCTCACGCACATGCGTGTTTGACGAAAATACCGTATTGAACTCAAGCGAAGCGAACACGCACATTAAAAACAACACAAACACGACCTCCAAGAGACTTACAACTGAATGTACTATTCTGTATATCCCAATTTTTTTGGAGGGGTAATCCTGTCCTACCTCTCTGTATAAAGTATTTGCAAAATCAATAAAAAGATTTTAAAAGAAAAAAACAAAACACAAACTTCGATATGAACGTAAGAGCCGCATGAAACCAGGCAAAGAGTCGCATGCGGCTCGGGAGCCACGGGTTGGCCAGGCCTGAACTAGATGAACATTGTTTATGGTTTTGCCAAAAGATTGTAAAATTCAATAAATGGGGTCAGGCTACCAACTGTTTGGCTCAGAGAATGCGGTTTAGTGTTTTAGCGATTCAGAAAAACTGCAAAAGAGTAAATCATAAATCTGGGTGTGTTAATGATTGAACTAAGCGAGAACAAAACCAGCGCGTGATGAAATTGACTTTAGATCTCAGATTAGATACACCAAGTAAAGGTGCTTTTACGGATGTGTCTCTTGAGTGTTTTTACATACTGAAGTTGATTTCTTCAAACACCTGAGGTGTGAGGATGGTGACGCTGAGGAAACAGTATGTGGTGTCCAGACCTGTGTACTCTGAGGACAGCTTTGGTGAAGACCATGAGAAAATCTACAGGGAGCGCAAAACTATCCTCAACCATGTCAAAGACTATCTGTCGTAAGTTAGCACTGGTCTCTCGTAGATATGGATCTTTGACTAGAAATAATCACTTGCTCTCTTGATTGGAAGTCTCCTTGTGATAGTATTTTTAATGCAGCTGAGAAAAAGTCCTCAGAGTTTCTTTTTTTGTGTGATTACGACAGCTGTGATTCAAAACGTGCCAAGAATGCCGTGCTGTCTTTTCTGCCCATCATCGGCTGGATGAGGACCTACAGAGTCAGAGAGTGGCTGCTGGGTGATGTGGTGTCTGGGCTCAGCACCGGGATGGTGGCCATCATGCAAGGTGAGGAGCATTCAAGGCAACCATAACAAAACCATGTGGCTTCCTTTTGGGAAAGATTGTGGTTCAATAGGAAACATGCTGACTACTGATTTAGAAGTGTATCTATCATTCCTTACTTTTGCTGCCTGTACCACATTATTTGCTATTAACCAAAGAATGTAAATCACTGACTTAAAAACACTGTCTATCTCTGTAACTTGAAAGAGACTGTCACTCTGAATGTGCGATCAGATTCTTACTGCCATTGACATTCAATCGGATATTTCGTTTTTTAAATCTGAATCTTGCTATCTTTAGAAAGTGTTATATGTAGGTATGCTTGTATGGTTGTGTGTAACATCTAAAATCACTTACTGTATTGTAGTAATTCAAACTTCCTTGTTCACACTCAGGGAAATGATTGTCACAGCAACAAAATGAAATACAAAAAAAAGTCGGTGGGAGAAGTAGTCTTAATAGACTCTTGCATCATTTATGAGCTTTTGCGAAGATACAAAATATTGTTCAATTTTAAATGTTCAAATTAAGTGTTGGATATAACATATCAACTTACTACGAGCATAACATGATTTTCATACTTTGTTCTATTTTACTTTATGACAATCTTATATTACTATTAAAATCTTCCCTCTGTTTGTTTTCCTGTGGTCTCTGGCAGGACTTGCCTTCTCTCTGCTGGCCTCGCTGCCTGCGAGCTACGGCCTCTACACAGCTTTCTTCCCCGTTCTAATGTACTTCTTCCTCGGCACATCAAGACACATTTCTGTAGGTAGGTTATAGAAACTCTAAATTATTTTCAGTTTTTTCCTTATTATGACAGAAACACTTGACCTAATATACAGTTTCCGGAATAAATAAAATATTTTAACACTCATCCCTAGTGTTTCCTGTACAAACTGTCACCAAGTCATAAAATGGATTTCATTGTCTTCAAGCATATTTATATCAATTACAGAAGTTGTTTTGGAAAAGCTTTGAATCTTATGACTTTGGTTCATCCCACCACACCCACCTTCCCTGCAGGTTCCTTCCCAGTCCTGAGCCTGATGGTGGGAGCCGTGGTGACCCGTCTGGTCCCGGACGTTGGACCACCAGCAAACATCACGGCCTTTGAGGGTCTTTCCCAGGACCAGCAGAGAGTCCTGGTGGCCTCCTCCGTCACATTCCTCATGGGGATTTTCCAGGTAGGCTGGATTCTGTCTCTGTGGATCATGTTCTTGGAGGAATTTTCACACCAGGCTTCTTTTCTCTTTGCTTTTCTCTCCCATGCAGCTCGGCATGGGCATTCTGCAGGTGGGCTTTATTGTTGTGTACCTGTCAGACACTCTGGTCTCCGGCTTCACCACAGCAGCTGCAGTCCACATCTTGGTGTCCCAGCTCAAGTTTGTGTTGGGGCTGAAGGTTCCAGGCATCAACGGTCCACTCTCCATCATATATGTAAGTCCGGCAGATATCTGATCAGATCTTAAATTATTACTGTCAATGCAATTATATATTTGAAATAAGCTGAGAAAGACCACTCCCACTGTTTTCATTATTCAAGGAAAAGGAGACTAAGGGAGAACAGGGAAAGACGACAGGTTGTAACTTTGAAAATGTGAGCCGCTCAAAGAGGAAAAATGGTCTGAATGCAGAAACAACTGCACAACCCTCAAACCTAAGTTATTAGTGGCAAGACGTGAAAAAATGACCACATTTCTGAAAAGTATTTCTTTTAAATCAGGAAATGAAGCTAGTGTTTGGTAGGTAGGTAGGTATTAATCCCCGAGGGGAAATTTTTTAAAGTATGAATATGCAAACTAAAGACTTAAAATTTGTAAATGTTCACTCTAAAGTTAATTTCAATTACTGCTCGAGTAAATGTGAAACTGCTCTCCCTTTTATTGGACTGGCCCGTCTCACATGTAAAGATGTAATCAAATGGGGACATAAAGTCAAACCTTTACACATGGCTAGACACTGTATCACTACTTGAAAATGAGACGTTCTATTGTGGTTTGGGTGAAGTGGCCCTTTAATTTATAGATCATATAATGTTATTAAGTTGTAGGTTATTCATTGGCCTCCTGAGCAGATCCTCATCAGTTTCTGTTGTCAGAGTTCATCCTAGATGTAAACTGCAGGCTGTGTGTCAAGGCATTCAGAGCAATCTTTACTCATCACACAAGTCTGTACAGTGTAATACGTACAACATAGATCACTTCCTCAAACAGCTGTGACTTGGTACAATCCACAAATGATAAAGCTTAATAAAACTTTATAAAGATTGATCAAGTTTATAGTTAGTGCTGGCTCAGGCAACCTTAAACTATCCCTTAGTTATGCTGATATAGGTCAAAAGGTTACTGGAGAACCTCTCATGATGCACTGTAACTGTTGTAAAGTCCTGTTGACGGGACCATACTATGTTAAGTGCCCTTTTGTTGTCATATGCTTCCATACAAATGAAATTGGATTGAATTGAATTAAAAAGTGAATCATATTGATGTTTTATGAAAACCGAATACCAAAATATTTACTCCCTGTACACTGTGTATAATAACTCGTTATAATTCGCTGTTGTGTGAACGTACCTTTTATGGTTTCTGCAGCTTACTCATGTGTCTTAACTTGGGTTTTATTATGTCAAAGTATGTTATGTATGCTCCACAGCAGGGTGGTACAGTGGAGTTTTACCAACTAAGCCTGAAGTGGTCAATATACAGCATGTTGTTAGTTGATGGATTTCAGATCAGATGTTCGGCTCTTTTTCACAAGTGGTCAGACTTGCCAACAAATGGGTCTCTCTGATGCATTGAAGAGCAAATAATAAGACAAAGCATGATGGGTTTTTCACAACCCGAAATTGTTCTTACAAAGGCTTATTTCTGATCTTTAAATAACTAATAATAACTACTTATAAAGCCGCTAGTTACAACTTATAAATAAAACCTTTGAACAGAGTCAACAGATTTTTTTTTTTTTTTTAAATCACACTCGTATCTTTATGTGCTACTTTTGTACAGACCTTGGAGAAGATCTTTGTCCAAATCACCTCCACCAACATCTGTGACCTGGTGATGTCCATAGTGATCATAGTGGTGGTGTTCATTGTGAAGGAACTGAATGACCGATACAAAGCCAAGCTGCCTGTTCCCATACCCATAGAGGTCATCGTGGTGAGAAAACCTTAAAGACACTCCTTCAGTATCATCCACTTTAGAGTATGTCTCCATGCAATCCATTTTGTATTATTCAAATATCATTATACCTTTATTTATTTTGCCAAAAATAACACCAATTTTGTGGTAATGCAGTTAAGTGAAGGAAAGCAGCCAATGCATTTGGGTGGAACTTCTCAAAAAAATGAATTGCCACGTAACAGCAAAGTAACCTTTGCACACAAAAAAAGACAAATTGAAGTCTGATTTTTATACCATTATGGATGGATACCAACATGTATACTGTTGCTTAAAATAAGTCTGCCAAATATATACTTCAGAAAGTAACACACAAAATCCAAAACCAACAATGAATTGATGCCACTAACAAGAAGTACTATATAATGTTTCAACAGCCTCCTTTACTATTAGTCCTCAGTGCCACAGAGCTCCATTGTTGTCCAATAAATTGTTTGCTGCTCTGGGTAACATGTTCCATTATTACCGTCAGCGCACAGTTCGGCTGCCTGGAACACCAAATACTGTACTAGTTAGTCCGCCACTGAAAATAGTACCAAACAAATACACTCTTTCCTCCTGTTTGAGTGGCATTTGATCAAAATTACAGTCCCCATCTTTTTCAGTCAGAAAAAATACTGAAGGATGGACAAACATATTATCAGTTTGAGACAGGATATGTTGAGATTAAGTATGACATATGACTACCCTTAAAAGGTGTTTTTTCTCTCAGACTGTCATTGCTTGTGGGATTTCCTACGGCTTCAAGTTTGAGCAAACATATGGTGTTGATGTTGTTGGCCAAATGGTTAGTGGGTAAGTTTGAAGCTCTGTACATATTTTTTTGTTTGATGTTCTATCAAGTAATTCAGATTATTTAAACCCACAATTAAACACAATCATCTTTCAGGTATGAGTCTCCCATTGCGCCCAGTGTTGAAGTCTTCCAGGAGAGTGCTGTGGAGGCCTTCCCTGTAGCCATCGTGGGGTTTGCTGTCGCCTTCTCTGTGGCCAAAGTCTACTCTATCAAACATGATTACACCATTGATGGAAACCAGGTGAGTTATATACAACAACAGTCTTTATCCCTGTTGGCTCTGATAGAGGAAGAAGAGTTAAATGGTTACTGATTCTTTTAAGAGAGTATGAGACCCCTCATAATTTGGGTTATGAAGATATAAAGTTTAGTTTACTTTTATGTCAAGGTTGGATGTGAGCTGTCACGGGTTGCATGAAAAGGCAGGTTAAAAAGAATCACTGAAGTCCAAAACAAATAAAAATCGTTCACTGTCATAGAAGTCCCTGTCGTTGTTTCATCTCAGGAGCTTGTTGCGTTTGGGATTAGTAACATATTTGGTGCGAGCTTCAAGTCGTTTGCAGCCAGCACGGCTCTCTCCAGGTCGGCTGTGCAGGAGAGCTCAGGAGGCAGAACACAGGTCAGAAACACAAACTTCATCATTAACGTCCATTTGTGTATTGGGTCGTGAACTTTTACGAGGTTCGTACTGTACGTGCAGATACTTTTGAATCCCAAAAGATTTCTTTAAAAAAATATTTTATATTCTCTTTTACGTCACATTTATTTCCTTTACTGTTGTCTTTAATGTGAAACTTTTTTTTTTTTTACAAATGCAGATCGCAGGGCTGATCTCAGCCCTGATAGTGATGATTGTAACAGTGGCACTTGGCTTCCTGCTGGAGCCACTTCCCACAGTAAGCGTCATCTCTTATTATGACAAATGTCAGATAATTATGTGAATTTTGTTTTACATTAGAATTTCAATATTAATTTATCCTGTTGATTCCTATACAGGAGTTATAATTGTATGTTTTAAGGTCTAAGGGTTTTTTGTTTATACATAACCTTAATATTTGATTAACTGCAGTCTGTCTTGGGCGCCTTGGTGTTGGTCAACCTGAAGGGAATGCTGATGCAGTTCAGAGAAATCCCGTACCTGTGGAGGAAGGACAAACCAGAATGTGTAGGTATTCAGTAAGAGTCTTACAGGTTATCACCAAAATAGAAGTGCTTTTATATGTAATAACTTTTCTATTATATGGTCGTTTACTTGCTACTGTTAGTGTTTGACCTACGATGTCCGCAGGTGGTGTGGGTGGGAACGTGTATCGGTGCCATCCTGCTCGGACTGGATCTTGGTCTGGCGGTGGGCCTGGGGGTGGAACTGCTCTCTGTGGTCTTCAGGACTCAATTGTAATTACACAGTTTGTGACATATGATATCACTTTCTCAATACGCAAACCGACTGCATGCAGGAAATTTACTAATGTATTCACTATTTACACTCCAAATGCAGTAAAGCAGAGAAGAATCTTATTGTCCTTAAAAATGGTTTTATTTAGCCAATTTGAACTGTTCATAAAGTTGAAGGAGTCACAAGAGATAAAAACTACAATTACCACCTCGTGGTTGCATGCCTGGACTAACCGATCAGGTACAGTTTACATCCATGTCTGTCCAGACTCACGTGACATATGTGGGCCAGACTTTGAAGGAATTTGGCCAGTAAAGTTGATTCTGATTGAATATAAAGTTGACAATAGACAATGCTTCAAATATGGATGTTGCTGCAAAGAAAGAAATTATAATACATGGATGCTTCCTGCACATGTTCAGACTAGCAGCACAGGGATCTATACAATCACCACCATTTGTTGGTGGGAAAAAAATGTGTCACCAATTCAGTATCAGACCAAGTGTCAAATATTGTTCCAATCTTCCCTTTGGTTTCTGAGTTATGGCTTTGTAAGAATAGCTAGAAAATTGCTTTTGCATTGAATTAGGATGTAACAGTGAAGTTGACCTTTGACTCTTTTGGATATAAAATGTCATCACTTTATCATTTTATCCTGTAATCCATTTGTGCGACATATTGTCATAATTAGGGTCTTAATTTATGGCCACAAACGTGTGACCTAAATTCTCATCATTTCATCTTTGAGTTCAGGTGAATGTTTGTGCCAAACTTGGATGGACAGACGGATAGAACAAATAAGATAAGAAGAAACATAAAAAGACAACAAGCACACGTCTGATGGACTATGACTGTAGTCAAGGCTCCATTTGGTGCCTTAATGTACAATATACTGTATGTCTGTAGTTAGCGTGTGTGAAGCTCTAATAGATCCTGAGAGGGCTGCTTTTCATCCAGTGACCAAATAAGCAGCTTCAAAATTAGATGCGTCCTTAAACAAGCAAAACTAAAAGCTGATCAGTTTAAACAGGTAATGTCAGTAGTTCTATTAATTAACTCTATATTCTTTTTTAAAGGTTGTGCTTTATCTGACCCACACACACTAATATTTTGAACACTGCTCATGTCTCTCTAGCCCGCGCTGCTCCATCTTGGCTAACATCTCTGGGACCAACCTCTACAGAGATCGCAAAGACTACCTGCATGTGAGTTCAATTAAATAAAATAAATGATGAGAATTAAAGCTTTCAGTTGAGTGCAGACCATGATGCTTCCTTTTTCTCAGATATTTGAACCGATGGGAGTCAAAATCTTCCGGATCCCGTCGCCCATCTTCTTTGCCAACATTGAGTTCTTTAAGAACAAGCTGGTAGAAGCTGTACGTACGTCTCTCTCCACTGCTTCAGTGTTTCTCATGGTATAAATCAATATGAATGTGACACTGACACTTTGCTCCAGGTGGGATTTAACCCTCTAAGGGTTTTGAGGAAGAGGAACAAGGCCCTCAGGAAAATCAAGAAACTCCTGCAGAAAAACCATCATGACATCATAGAGGTGAGAGGTCAGATCGAAATTACTGCAACATGCAATCTTATTCTTATCTATCTAATTATCTCATTTTTTAAGTTTTTTTTTCTCTACTTTTGTTCAACAGAAAGGGTTGATGGATTTATTCTGCCAAAGAGATGATATGTCAAATGTGAACATTGAGGAACTGGACCTGCCGACAGACCTCAAGGACCTTCCTTTCCAAATGAACTGGAACGCCGAGCTTGCTGCCAACATTGGCGTCCCCAGAGTGGACCTCCACAGCCTGATCCTGGACTTCTCTGCCGTGTCCTTCCTGGACATCTCTGCTCTGAAAGGACTCAAAACGGTAAAACGTTTTTCAGTGCCCTCCATCAGTAATTACAGCTGCACCATTTCAGCTTTTTCTTGCAGCGTTCCTTTCTTTCAAAATTAAAATAAGCTGCTGACAAACAGCAAAATGTCTTCAGCAAACTTCCCTTAGCACACTAACAAATAGTGCTCTTCCATGTTAGGACTCTTACTTGTGCAGCGCAGGAATTTTGACAGTGTCGTGTTGTTTCAAATCACACACTATTCTGCACTGACCTGAAATAACCTCAACATATAAATACATCACCTGCCAAAATATCTGCAGCTTTACTTATTTTACCCAGAAATTAATGTGTTTTCATTTCCTCTGTTTAACACACTGATTCTTCTATCTAGCAGCAGTAGTAAAAAATAAACACTTTTGTTTGAGGTTCAGGAGAATCTGTAGCTTCCTCAGACGCCTTAATTTGAAATTTCTTTTATGTATGTGGACCCCCTCTTCCGCTAAGTAGACAAGACAAGTGACCGTTTAGGGTGGAGGGGGTCCAGAGTTCCACACTTTTGGGCTGTTTTGAGTGCATCATCCTGGTACTTGTAGTGAACTGCATGTTTCTGTACCTGACAGTGTGAATGCATTAATGCACTCAAAATAGTGTGTCAGTACACAAGTACACAGTATTTATCTTAGTGTAACAGTCATCAGGTAAACGTTCTTTAAGACTTACAAAATGCAGGAAAATGGTAAGTGTACAAATTATATTATATATGGGCATTGTTATATTAACATTCATGGGGGGTTTAAAAGTTACTCAGCAATATATAAAGTACTGGCAATTTAAATGAACCCTAACTTTACCAGCAGCTTCACCATTAAAGTAACACAAACACAATATAACAGTCATGATTCTGCATCACAACTACTTTTTCTTTTGATACTTTAAGCATATGTAACTAATGCTTCACATAAGTAAACATCTAAATGTAGCTCTTCAATGAAGTCTACATGGTGATATTAATCTTTTCACTTAAATAACATAAAAAAAATAAAAGCTCTGAGTGTATCTTCCACCACTGCCATCCACACAGGAACCCCCAAGTTAATGAAAGGTGGATATAATAAAAGTATGAGAGACTTTAGTTGAGATGTTTTTAACCATTTGTAATGTAATGGCCATGTAATTAAAGCTGTTTACTGTTGCTTGTCTTCACAGGCGCTCAAAGAGTTCATCCGAGTTGATGTGGATGTTTACATTGGGTCTTGCGATGGTGAGTTTCAGCCCCATTTTAAGTGTTATAAACGTAATAAATGTCTATACAGTGTACATATCCAGTAACCGTTCATGTGTGTTGACAGCTTACATCCTGGAGAAACTGCACAGCTGCATGTTCTTTGATGAAGATATTCTGACCTCCATGTTCTTCCCAACGCTGCATGACGCCGTGCTGCATGTACTCGAAAAACACAAAGACAACAAAAACTGTGTGGTAAGAAAAGAACTACTTGTGGGCTTCACATCATACTTTTTCACAGCAGACGGTTTGACATGAGCAGGAAAAGCAGGAGTATTAATAATGGCCACATTTTAATTTGAGGAGGAACAGCTGTTGAAATTACTCATTAAAAACCTGCAGTTGATCCAAAATGCTGCAGCAAGAGTACTGACGGGATTTAACAAGAGAGATCATATTTCTCCAGTTTTATCTTCTCTTCACTGGCTTCCTGTGAAATCAAGAATAGAATTTAAAATTCTCTTGATGACTTACGAAGCTCTACATGACCAGGCTCCATCATATCTTAGAGATCTTATAGAACCATATAATCCTAGCAGAGCACTTCTCTCTCAGTACACTGGTCTACTTGTGGTTCCTAGAGTTTCCAGAAGTAGAATGGGAGGCGGAGCTTCAGTTTTCAGGCTCCTCCCCTGTGGAACCAGCTCCCAGTTTGTGTAGGAGGGGCAGAAACCCTCTCTAGCTTTAAGGTTAGACTCAAAACGTTCCTTCTTGATAAAGCCTATAGTTAGGGCTGGCTCAGGTAGACCTGAACCAACCCTTAGTTATGCTGTTATAGGCCGAGGCTGCTGGGGGACTTCGTTACATGCTGAGCTTCTTTTCTTTCCTCCTACTCTTTCACTCTATACACTCATATCTCACCATTACATCTTGTTCACTTCGTGCTTTTTCTCTCCCATAGATTTAGCTAATTCTCTGTTGCCTCTCCATTCAGTTCCCTCGCTTGTGTAGTTTCTGTTATTTATTTTACAGATATCCCCGGCCATGGAGCTGCATGTCTCTGCTCTGTGATTGTCTGACCCACCAACAGTTCATGTTTTGTATCTCTATGCTGTCCTTTTCTCTCTCTGCTCTCCCCTAACCCCCACCGGTCGAGGCAGATGGCCGCCCACCTGTTTGGAGGTTTTTTTCCCTCCTAGCTTATGTGGGAATTGTTGAATTGTTGGTTTCTCTGTATAATGTTGTAAAGTTCTGTTGTAAGGACTTTAATGTGTTAAGTGCCATGAAATAACCTATGTTGTGATTTGGTGCTATATAAATAAAATTGAATTGAATTGAATTGAATTGAATTGAATGTGCTGACTGTCATGGATCACTGCAATACTTAAAGGAAGCGAGCCATTCTTAATGACATCTGTTTTATCAAAATGTCTGCTGTGAAAAAGGTCTTTTGTGTCTGAAGTGACTGAAGATTCATCACTTGCAAAATAAAGTTCAAACAAGTTGAACTCATACTGCCAACACAAGAACAGAAAAGGACTTTCATTACTTATATTTCTTCCTTGAGGCACTCAGCTCTACCCCATCAGGGTTGGGATGATGGGTCATAAAACAGAAATTAATTCCAATATACATTGAAAATGGTCAAATATTTAAAGCATAAATATCTCTATAATTTCAACATAATGAGTGCATCAGCATTTGGTAAAGTCAGCATATGCTAAGCAGAATCAAAACCAACCTTAGTTCATGTCTGACCTGATTGCACCAGTCATTTTTATATTTAGTTATACTATAGTCATGCAACATAAGCCTCTTGATGGAGGAAGTATATGAAAATAATCATATCTAGTATAAACAGTTATAACTCACTGGTTTTACTGCCCAGTTTTTATGAGTCTGTTTTTGTTTTGCAGGTAACAGCCACCAAACTATAGAAGAGCATCTGTCTCCAGGAATTAATAAGGAATAACTTTTTACTACAGACTACAAGGAAATTCTGTTTACACTGACATTTCCATCTGGTGCTCCATTCACTGTGTTGTCACTGTGCAATGCTCCATTTTGGTATTTCTACCATACATTTCATTTTGAAATGCTTGTTTCGGTAACTGGCCTTTTTTGACTTTGCTGTAAGTTTCCCTTTGTAATAACTGTGATAAATATTGAATTACTAAATGTGTTGCAGTAGAAACCCAGAGTGGTGTCCTCAGAGTATTAGCTGTTTTTTTTTTTTTTTAAATGCTCAAAATACTATACATTAAATACTACCTAAATTCATAAACCAGGATGAACAAAGCTGAAAGAAGACAGCTGCTTCGCCATCGCCTCACAGACACCAGTGCGAAGGAGAATTCATATTTTTAGTCCATTTAACTGTTACTTTCAAATATTTAGAGAAAACGCTCCAACAAATGCTGCTTTTCCACAGCATGGTACTCGACTAATTTAGTTTTCCATCCTGCAAAAGTTGTAGATATTTACCTAGCACCTGGAACTCTTTTTGATATAATTTCCGTAGAGGTTTCAAGCAAGCTGAGTTGATACTGAAATATGACGTGAAAATACTGCAGATTACCGAGAGAATCATCTGTAGAGTCGAGCAGAATTAGGACTTTGCTTTAGGCACACTAAGCATTATAAGAGTGGTCAGGTTCTGCAGTGGGCCATAAAATAAGGATATATTATGTTTTTAATGGTGGCCCAACCAAGAAAAACTGGGAACCAACTGACCACCAGACAAAGTGAAGACACTGACAAAGTGTCCTAAAGATAACACACCTGCGGTCATTGCCAAAGCTTAATGCTAGTTTTAAAAAGATGTGGGTTCTATGTATTGTTTCACCTACATTTGACACATGCTTTATTTCATAAAATAATTTTTAATTAGCAAAACAAAATGACTCCTTGGACAGATGAAGAGTTTAACGTTCAACGTTCAGTAACCTGATCACTGATCACAAACCAGCTGAAGTGTTCCTGTGTCCGTCATCGTGTGGAACAAAGATGAGAACTGCTGTTAAAAATGTATTCAGACATAGTTAATGTATTTCAATATACAGAACATGTGTGACATCAGCTGACATATATACAGAGTTTCACCATTGGCTATTAAAAAAGGGGGACGTTCCTGCTCTTCTTCAAGTCAATAGTATGTTCGATGGGAAGTTCAGCACAGTTAACGAAAATGTGCACCACATACACATTTGCTTCGGGGCAGTAATATCAAAATCAAAGTCCTACATCCTGTAACCCTGAGGTTTACTATCACAATATTCAGACAAGTAGCGTGGAACAGAATGACAGACTGTTGCCCGTTCATTCAGTAGGCAGTTTACTGATAATAGGGGCGATAGCGGCCCTGATCCGGGTGGTGCGGCCCAGGCATCTGGCCCTGGGGAGGGGGACCCTGCATCCTTGGAGGTGGGGGACCTCTTGGAGCGGGCCACATCCCAGGACTGAGCCCTCCTGGCTGATTGAACGGGGGACTAAGGGTGCCCTGGTCTTCAGGGAACTGTTGCATGGAGTTTGGGTTATAGTGATGAGGTGGGGGGGCGTTAACAGGGGGGCCGCTGTGTTGTGGTGGAGGTCCTGGGGGCGGGTGGTTCATATAAGGGGGCAACTGGCCCATGATGTGCCCTGGTGGTGGAGTGATGGGTGGGGGAGCCGAGGACATGGGGGGAGGAGGGGCCTGGTTGTACACCATGTGTGGTGTCCCGGAGCCCTGGGGAGGATGCTGCATTGGGTGGTTGATAGGGGGCGGGGGTGGAGGTGGAGGACCGAAGTGCTGTTGCGGTGGCGCCATCATGTGGTGAGAGTGCGACACTACAGGAGGCTGGCCGGGATAGTCCCCGGGGTGGTGGTGGGGGGGCTGACCTGGGCCAGGCCCACCAGGGTGGGGCTCTCGAGAGGAGGAGTCATCTTGGATGGGCACAGTGATGAGATTACTGTGTTTACGAGTTGTTACCGTGGCGATGCGGAATGTCTCGGGACCCAGAGGGGAGGGCGGGGGCGGGCCGTCGTGAGCGCTGGGTGGTGGCGGCTGGCTGTAGGGGTCGTGACCACCGTGCTGGAGCGGGTTGGGGAGGTGAATGTGGTTCTTGGGTAAGTGAGGTGGAGGCACGCGGAACCGCTCGGGGATCTCGGATGCAGGGGGCAGGTGCACAGGCTCCTGGCGGCCTGCGGAGGACTTGACTGCCCTCATGTGGCGGTGGTTGACGTGGGCCTGGAGATCGCGCTGGGACAGGTAGGTGCGCTTGCAGCCCGGCACAACGCTGCACATGTAGAGGGAACCACGCTGGCACTGCTCGATACGCTGAACTGGATCTGTGCAGTTATAGAGGGTGAGACTGAACACACAGGGACAAAGGTTGAGAGACTCAAAGAAAGACTCAAACACAAACACATCTGAGGAGCTACATCAGAAAAAGATACCAGTTTTAGTAATTGCCGCTTTTCAGGAAATGCTGAAAAGCAGCAATTACAAGAGCTCATAAAGCCTCTCGCTGTCCGCACGCTGAGCTTCAAGGGATCTTCTACAATCACTGATGCCATTTTCCAAGACGACTAATTGATCCGTAGCTAGTACTTTTACACGTTTTGATCTGTTATCTGGAACTTAACCTACAAATGTAAAAGTTAAAACGTCTCACCCCGGGCACATCTTCTCCCCTTTCTTCTCATGAAGCAAAGCACAGTCATAGCAGAAAACATGTTTGCAGGGAATCTAAAGGGTTAGAGGACAGGTGTTAAGACGTGAAAATTACTCTGAGAACTTCGGCAGAGAGAAGGGAACGAAGAACGCACCATCCGTCCATACAGCTGAATTGGGAGACTGCATTTGTCACAGAAGTGAATTGGAACTTCGTCTCTTTCACCAATCAAATGTAGCTGTTGGAAAAGGCACAACATGTCAAAATCACAGGTGACTACTATTAAATAAAAATCAAATACAGTGCCCATACCAGGGAAGACATCCACTACTATGTTCCTGACATTAGGAAGAAAAGTGTTTGGCGTTAATACTGGGCGGTGAGCCGTTAACATACCTTACAGTCCCAAAACATTTGCTGTGGGAATCTCCTCTGAGTTGCAAACACATCGCCAGATTTGGCGCCACAATCAAACCTGTCCTCTTGCTTGAAGCCAAATTTATCTGTAAATCAAAAGACACAAATGTACACAATGAGAAAACCCCGAAAGCCTGATTGGATCAGCATTATTCAGTTGTCCTCAAAGACGAGGCCTTGTTCTCCAGTTGGGTCTATGATAGGATTTGGACCAAATGTTAATCTCTTATTGATAACTCTGCAATAATGACAACGTAAAAGATTGAACATTCTTTGTGCAGATGAAAAATAGTATGCACTGGTAGTCTGAAACTGAAGAAACAATTAAAACCACAAATGACAACCGAAAAAGTTTACTTTGAGTTGTCCTCATGACTTTTATTACTTGAGTGTTAAAAATGATAATTTTATGCGACATTTTCCCCCGTAAGAGCAGACATCCAAGTAATACATGTTCAAGTAATGCATTGTTACTGCACTTGATATAGGAATTAAAGTATTGTATTGTATGCCATTTAAATTGAATTCAGTGATGCACTCTGGTGTTAATAAGCACTAAATGGCATCTACAATTATTAACAATATCAGCTATTATTGATACTTTTCTTACAATTTCTGATTTCATTATAAATGTAATATTGTAATAGTTCTAGTGATCACCGGTCAAGGGAATGCCAAGTAAAAGAAGGAGCATTTAAACCTGAACTTTTCCATCAACTGTTAGAAAATGAGACACAAATAAATGTCACACAGCAGAAAAAAACACTTTGCCAAAGACGAGGACATGTCCAACATATGATTTATGTCCACGTTAGTTCACGTGCCTCGGCTACTGCCTCGGGTGTAACCTCAGGGACTAACTACCGCCTGTGACATTGTGTTTACGTTGATATTCTTAAAGGTGACGTGCTGATAGGCATGCTGTACTGCACAGTGTGCCTACCATCTTCTCCGGGCTCACTTTTACATGGTCGGCTGACGGGTCTCTGGGTCCGCACCGGAGGTTTGCTCCTTATGGGCTGCTTGGATATGAGTTTGATGGGGATTCTTCTGCGAACATCCGGGCCACCCAAACACCCAGAGCCGTCACTTCCTTGAAGATCATTGTCTGTTCAGGACAACGGTGGAAAATAAACGGACACACTCAGTGAAGTCAGTCAGGGAACATCCCACAACATCATGGCATTAATGCAAATGAGGATTGCATTGCACAGAATTGAAACGAGCATCGGAAAGGGTTGGATCTGAGTGAATGGATGATTTCTTTTCGTGTCATTTTTCGACATATTAACACATCTTCTTTTATTAGATAACAGTTTTGGATTGGCTTTAAGGAAAATGGTCTAAGGATCCGCAACTGCATGTGACAGGTCGTGTGACGGTGTTTATTTGCATGTTCACAAGACTTAACCTGATCATTCAAGTTAATAGTCCCTTTATTGTGCTGGACTACAACATTTTGGAGAAAATCACTCATACTTTACAAGAACAACACATTTTAAGTTAACGACGTCTTCGGGTAATAAATAACCAGCTCAGTTATTACATCCAATTGAAAATCATTTAACAGAACTTCAGCTGTTCAGCTTTTAAGAATACAAGAAGCTATGAAGGGTTTTTACAAATTTCATCAAATCCTCTCAAAACATGCTGTTCGTTATTTATCAGCTCTTATCAAACCTTAGCTAGATTAGTTAGCATATGCTAATGCTCGTCAGGTAGCATTCGCGCCGCATCTCAAGCTCAGCAGGCGTTCAAGCCCACAAACATGTCAAATGTGTGTCGTTTCCAGTTCAGTGCAGCACCTACACAAACCCTGGTGCAACATTACACGCGTACCGACAGATTCATCCAGGACCTAACTTTTGTTGTTTTGTTGGGAGTCGAGCATTGCTCCCCTCGCTAGCCGGGTTGCGACTAGCATGAACCTCGCTAACTTTACCGCTGTCTCCGGGAGACACCGGGATGTCGCAGCAAGCGAGGAGTCTGCCTGGACGGTTTCCCGTCATCTACAAACCTGCTGTAACAATAACGATAACTGTATATTGAAAAAAAAAAACAACTACAAAACAAAACATTTGACATAAAAGAAGTTTGCTAACATCGGCCCGACGTTTCGCTTACCGCTTTGGTCCATGGTCCGACGAGTGCGCGCAATGCATTGTGGGACAGAGGAGCGGACGAGCGGCCTGAGGACGTCGAGAAGGAAAAGAGATGAGGAGATGGAGGAAACACAAGACGTGGGCTAACCTCTCCGACGCTCACAGGCCAGGGAGGAAACGCATCTTTATACATCCCTTTTTAAAGTTTGATAAGATGGACAATCTCTTTTATTGGTATTATCATGAATTATGAACTGATGGTCAACGACTTGTTCTTCTCTAATATCACTTCATTTATCACCTTGAAATAGGTACTTTTGAAAAACATCTTATTTGAATTAATGTAGCTTCGCTTGAATTGCTTTTCTTATTTTTAAAGGGTGTTTGAACTGTTCAGTGCCTCAGGTTGTGTGTTAGTTAATGAGACATCTGATAAGATAGATATACTATAGTATATATATATATATATATATATATATATATATATACTATAGTAACATCAATACTTTAACTGTAAGGTACATTTATGTAATTAAATGAAACATTTAAATGCGAACTTCTTGCATTAACACAAAATGCATATGTATGTTTTACAGTTTAATTCAACATAAACCGGACAGTTGCTTTTATTCAGCATTACTGTTTATTTCAAATAGTTGTACACTTGAAAACAGAACATAGAATAAAAATAAGCATAGGACTACATGTATTAAGAAATGTACTTAGTTGAAAACTGTCTGAAAAACGTGAATAAACATCAAGTTTGGTAAAAGGAAAACACGTTTTTCGGGTGAACTGCTTTAAACAGGAACATTTGCTATTGACTGTTTGTGTGAACGTACTTGTTTCATACCCACATAACACGTGTGACAGGAAAGTTTAAAACGTGATTTCGTCAAATCTGTGAGCGTTTTAGAGTTGAAACAGCACAAAGTGTGAAGGCGACGTCACACAGATACCTTTAAATCAACACTGAGGTTTGTTTGGTCTAAAGTCGTGAGGATTCAACCGTCAAAGCGACAGCGTCGCTGTCACTTCGCACTCAGACGTTTTGCAGAGCTCAGTGTCTGAAGTCGAGGCGCGCTCCCGCGCGGGTCTGATGCGCGCTCCCGTGACCATGTCGCCATTTTGATTCGAAAAATATGACTGAGTTTTTCCTGCTTTGCATGCTAAACTTAGCTCCGCGTTTGACTTACTCTGTACGTGAGTACGAACCATACACTCTGCATCTGAAATAACACGTGTTGATGTTCATGTCAAGTAGCCATTGATGCCGGGGAGCTGTTCATTTGATAGACTTCAACGCCACATTTGACTAACGTTAGCTAAGTTGAGCTAGCTAGCCTGTGCTGTCGCAGACTTCAAAACAAACCACAGGCTAACGTGTGCTAGCTCACACAGCTAGCTCATAGCTAGCTGCTGACTTAGTAGCTGCTTGACGAAAAAACTCCACCAACAATCTGACGGAGACGGAAGGAGGAGCAGCGGACTTTGAATCAAAGGTCAGTTTTGTTCGGAAAGATCGTCGTGAATCGTTGTAACTTGTTAACTTTGCTGCTGCGTCGACAAAGTTGTTCAACTCCGCTCAGGACAAGTTAGGTGTTAGTAGCTAATTAGCTTACATGCTAATCAGAGGAAAGGAGGAACTAACGTTGTCGTGAGCGAAATAGTTTGAGCAGGTTTGTGCCCCAAAACTACCGAATAACGTCGATCAGTGGACGGATGTTGACCGGACAACTTTGTCCGAAGGATGTTTATCTGTTGGACGACTTTAACGTGACCGAGTCGTTACGGTACGTTTAACTGCTACCAGTTGGTGCCATCGAGATGAAGCCTGTCGGCTTCATCTCCGTTTTGTTCTTCATGAAATCTTCTTCGTTTTCTTCCCGACCTGCTGACTAACGAGCAGATGTTCGCTCAGAGGTGTTGAGTGCAGCAGCGACGACACCGAAACCGAGTACAACAACACTGTAAACCCGCAGTTTAATTTGTAATCGAGGAACGATGTCAACGTGAATGTTGTTTTAACTTGTATTATTATTATTATTATTATTATTATTATTATTATTATTATTGATCTGTGTGCCTCCGACACAGTTGAAGTAAACAGAAATCTGAGCTCCTACTGCGAGTCAGTTGATGTGCTTTTCATGCCAAGGCTCAGTTTACATTTCTTTAGCTGCACACCAGTTTATCTTCTGGTGTGAGATCATCGTAACAAACCCGCTTCCGGAGATAAAGTTTAGAAAAGATTGATGCAGATACTTCTTTTGTTGTTGTTGTTGTTGTTGTTGTTGTCATTGCTTGATTTAAAATACACATATATGTTTGGCTACCGTACGTAAGACAATAATATAAAATTCCCATTTTAGATGATTTAAATTTGACACCTGACGAACACAGAGGTGATCTGTTAGGTAGGTATTTACTTTATTAATCCCCGAGGGGACATTTTTTAAATGTTATGTTGATTGAAGAAACACAGACAACTCTTGTATAAAGCTAGTATTAGTAAAATTACTGGCTATTATTCTCAACTCTTCACATATTTTGGGAGCATAATCTGTGTATCAAACATTAGAGACTGGTCTGGTTCACTAATTTTACAACTTCAGTGCATCTGAGTGAAAGTAAGCAGCAACAGGACGTGTTACTGTCGCCTCTGTTTGTCCTCTGAAGTGCACTACTGTGGATCTGTTAATCATTCGGTCGTGCATGTTGCTAGGTTTCTAGTGCAACACGATGAACATTCATTGGCTATCGGTCTTTACATTCAGCAAGTAAAGGAGAGGTCATGCAAACATGTGGATAGAATTCCCTTTCACTTCTTGTCACGGCGTCTCAACTTGCCCAGTTACAGACTGTTGTTTGGTTCATAGTATCCACATGTGTACCTTTTGTTTACCATTGTTCCTCTTTTCATCGTTGGTTACATGTACCAGGAGACTTGTTTCTCTGGTAAGTTCTATTTTGGATGCAAAGTCAAGCATTTGCTTTCCTGCTTAGTGTCCACAGGGAGCGTTCAGCGGGTTATTATTGCGTTTGTGTACTCTGTAAATGTATGCCAGATGGACGCTGCTGCTGTATGTGCAAGGAAAAGTCCTCCTAAGGAAAAAAAAAAAGGAAAAGGAAAAGAAAAAATGAGGAAGCACTTTGTGCCTCAGTTTTACTTCCATGGTCAACTGTTGATAGCATGTTGCTCAGAGAGATATGTTAGCGTTTGCAAAGTCAGCAGATGTATTTGGTTTATGTCACTGCTGGTGTGTTTCATTGTCAAGATTAGCTGCCACAGTAAAAGCTTGAGGATAAACAAACACAATTGCTTAGTCATGAATGTATCAAATACTTTTCTATTTTTTAGGATGACGTCTTCATCTAGCAATATCTAATTGTGGGCAATTAAAAGCCTCCGTTGTGGTGCCAAAGTTACAAAGTTAAAGAAAGATGAGCATGCACTGTTCAATGTTCAGAGGTTCTATGTACTTTTCAGTGTCGTTCTAACCAACAATGAAACTGCTTGATTCTTTTTTGAATGTCATTCTGGGAAATGGTCATAATAATTCATGGTTATTTCCAGGTCTAAATGTTGATACACTCGCTAGCCAGCTGTATTGTAAATACAATTTTATGGTCAAATTTGGCTTCACAGTTGATTATGATATTACTCTCGACTGTAGACAAATGAATCTTGCATATCCCCAACTGGTAACTGACTCACGATGCTCTGAAATGCTGCTGCTAGAAAAAAAAATGCATTACACCTCTTCGATGTATATATTCACATCCAATATTTGTGCCAATCTAAAATTACATTTGAATGATATGCTAACATAATGTCATTTGTTTTCGTAAATCTTTCCGATTATTTATCAACCGGCATGTCGTGCAGGTTATGGTGAGCCTCTCAGCGTCTCATCTCCTAAAGAGGCCTACGTTTTAAGAGAAGACCCATGCTGATAAATGCCAGGCCTCGCCACACTCTCTGTCGTCTGCACAAACACAAATGCCTGCTCGCCCGTGGGGGAGGTCTGATTAAAGATATCCACGTTTCATCCACTGGTATGTGTGAACACTTCACTGTGTGGCATTTCATTTTTTTTTGGTAATTGTACAGCCTTTGACGACATCCAACTATTGCCCTTATTGGAAATAAAGCCATATTTTAGATACACATTTTAGATACCTGCCTATAGAGCTGTTCAGGTCCACATTTCCATTTGAGTCATAAAGAGCAACACATCATTACTGACTGACTGACATCACCTCCGCATGACGTCACGACATCAGAGTTAGCCGCCAGTTTTCATCTCCATTAGACTTAATCCCGCTCTTTGTTTTCTTTTTTCACGAACGATCTGATCTGAGTAGAGCATATGTTGTTGTCTTTGTGCGAACTCGTATGAAAAATTCAGTAGAGTTTGTTGAAAGTGCCCTATATTGATGCAAAATTAATTGGAAAAAGCCACATCATGTTTGATCACCCTTATTCAGACTGAGTGTTTACGTTAATATAGTCAGAGGATGCCGTTTTCAGGACAGTGCCTGTACATTGTGTTGGTATAAGAGGATATACCGTCAGTAGCAGTGCTGTTTTGAACTTCCATCTCGCACACTTGTTTACATCAGTTTCTCTCCCCTGCTTCCTTCCCCACCTACACATCCACTCTCCCCTCTCCTATTGTCTTTGCTCACTGTTGGGCCTCTGTGTGCTCCCTCATCTTCCTCCACTTTTGTTTTTCTTTTCTTCTTCTACCTCCCATCTCGCCCTGCCGTCCCACGGTCCAGGGCTGTGCACCCCGACCCAGCGGCCACCATGTTTTGGAAGTTTGACTTGCACACCACCTCCCACATTGACCAGCTGCTGGACAGGGAGGACGTGACACTGAGAGAGCTGATGGAGGAGGATGACGTCCTGCAGGAGTGCAAAGCCCAAAACCGTCGGCTGCTCCTCTTCCTCTCCCAGGACCACTGCATGCAGGAGCTGGTCAGCCTCATCACCACAGAGCCGCCCGCTGACCTGGAGGAGAGGAGCCGCTTCAAGTGAGACCCCACACTGAGACAAACAGTGACTCATAAAAACAATACAGTAAATAGTTTGTTAGAGTCAATATATTCAGTTATATACTGCTTCGAGATACAAGGTATAATAATGTGAATAATAATATTCAAGTATAGCACCCGGAACGTGCCCCATGCAATAATTAATGCAATATATTAAAGTTAAAATGTACAAAATGATCACTGTAAATACCATCAGGCTTACGACTGATGCAATTTAAAAGCAGCAATTTTAATTTGAAGTTCTAGACATCAGGGCAGTTTGTGCTCAACTCAGCTGTTGTTTAGTTTGAAGTTCAACTCATTCTTATTATTTCATTTTAAAAACACAGAACTTTGTCTCTAATATTGTTACACCTTTGTAATTGATTGGAATTTAAAAGCAGATATTTTTATACTTTATTTCCATACATTCTGCTGTCACTGAAATTCCCCACAAACATCAACATGTATTCTAATTTAACATTATTAAAACTTTTTTTTTTTTTTTTTACCTTTGTTAGGCATATCGAGGTTCAGATCATCTGTAGACATAACAGAAATGCCACTTTGAAATCATTAGTTGCACAGAAACTTCTCATTGTAATTTTACATTTTTTTTCCGGTAAGGTTTCCCAATATTGCTTGTGAGCTCCTGACATCAGACGTGTCCATCATAAATGATAAGCTGGGTGCGGATGAGTCTCTCCTCGAGGTGCTCTACCACTTCCTGGAACAGGACCCACCTCTCAACCCCTTACTGGCCAGCTTCTTCAGCAAAACCATCGGCAATCTCATTGCCAGGAAAACCGAACAGGTACAATGAAAAGGATGAAACATGTTTAATTTTGTCTGTTTTCTAGAAGCCAAAGTATTGAACATTATGTATTATTCCAGGTGATTACCTTTCTAAAGAAAAAAGAAGGCTTTATTGGTCTGGTGCTGAAACACATCGACGCCTCTGCCATGATGGACCTGCTGCTTCGCCTCATCAGTTGTGTGGAGCCTGCCCCCTTGAGGCAGGAGGTCCTACATGTAAGCTATCTAAATCTGCGCTGGTATACCTCCTAGCCTTTAAAAAACATTGATGCATCTAATGTTTGTTATTTTTATTTTTTATTTTATTTTTTTATTCCAGTGGCTGAATGAAGAAAGTTTGGTACAGAGACTCACAGAACTCATCCATACTGGCAAAGATGAGGAGGTGAGTGAGCGTAAAGCCGGCTGGGAGTTTATCCGTCTCCGTGTTCTCATGAAGTTCCCTTTGTCAGATAGAAAAGCTATGATTCTGTTGATGTAATATTAGAACTTAATGGAGTCTTCTGTTAACTTGATGTATTTTTCAGAGACAATCAAATGCGTCCCAAACGCTTTGTGACATCATCCGCCTTAGTCGAGACCAGGCCAATCAGATGCAGGAGAATGTGGAGGCTGACCCACTATTGTCTGTACTAGAATCGTAAGTTTACAATACTTTTTGATTAAAGCATCTCTTTCACCCAATCACCGGATGTGGGCTATTTCAAAGCATACATATTGGAGATTTCTTTCAAAAAGAACATCCGATTCTAGTGTGTTTACAAACATTTGCGGGTGGAGCCTGTTCGACAATAATTCAGATTTTTAGTACAAATTTGAGTTTGTTTCCTTCGTAGTGCTTCCTCGTGTAACAGGAAAAAAAATAAATAAATCTACAACTCGTTTGCTGTCTTATTTGCTGCTACATAAACGTGTGTCTTTCAGGCAGGAGAGTGTAGCAGGGCTTCTGAAGAACATGTTTGAGGGGGAGAGGAGCGAGGCCTCCATCGTTAACGGAACTCAAGTGCTACTTACCTTACTGGAGACCAGGAGGTCTGGGTGAGTACTTACTGTCAAGTTTTTGATTGTAAATGATGTACGCTTTATTGGTCTGTTTGGGTGCGTTCTTCCTGGGTCTTCGTGGAATAACGTCACATTGTAAATGGTTGTGGTATTTAGTTCTGTAAGCGATCAAGAAAGTGGAGGAAATGTGGAGGAAACTGAGATCATCTTGTGATCATTTCAAGTCTGCTGATTTCATGATTGTGTGCTTGTGTCTTCAGGTTGGAAGGGCTGATGGATCTGTATTCTCAGGGTTATGAAAGGTCTTACACTGTCAGCAGCAGTATTTTAAATGCCATTGAGCCCCATTTAAAGGACTTCCAGCAACTTCTTCTGGACCCCCCCAAGGTAACGCACATGTTGCCCGTGAAAGAAAATTGATTCTGAATATAAGCGCACACTCGTAGTTTAATGGAAGTAAACAGAAACGTCTTTTAAAAACACTGCAGTCACTAATTGGGATACTTGATTTGCCGCTGCACTTTTCCTGTGTCACGGAGCCTCATTTTCCATGTTATTGTTCTCGTGTTATTGTTTTTGTGGAATTGAAACTTTGTGGTTTTGTGTATTGGTATCAAAACAACATTTTGTGATGGCACCGCTTTATGTGCTCGTCTCAATCCTAACACAGAAAAGTGCAATATTGACGACCGTTGGCGTTCTGGAGCAGCCACTGGGGAACGCCCGCCTGCACATGGCTCGGCTGGTGGCTGCCCTGCTGCAGACCAGCGCGCCCACTATCTGCCAGGAGCTCTGCAATCTTGCCACCATGGACCTACTACTGGTAGGCTAGACTTGGCTCCACTCTGGACCTTTTTGCTTGTCATTGTAGAGTGCGTAAGATGTGTTTGGGCTAGAAGATGTTCCTCCTTCATCACCCTCTTGGTGTGTTCTACCTTACCAAGTGTCATCAGACTTGCATAAGGTTGGTCATGAGGCAGACGAGTGCTGATTACCTTCTAAACTGACCAAAGAGCAGTGGGCGTGGCTTGTGTGAAACAGGTTTATATATGAACATTAACTGCAGGTCAGCGGACGGAAATTCAACCCCTCAGTTTTAGTACTGGTTTAAACAACATGGCGACACTGGAGAGGTCCTTTCTGGCTCAGATATTATTGCTACGACTTCTTTGAATAACTTCGATTGAGGGGAACAACAACAACATGTCCGTTTCATGTTTTCAGTAACTGACTAAAATGCTTAAAGTTGGCACGTAACAGCGGCACATCTTGACAACTGCACGCTGTTAATTGAGGTCAATTGATGTCTCTTTTTCATTTGCATAGGACCTGTTCTTCAAATACTCCTGGAATAACTTTTTGCACTTCCAAGTGGAGCTGTGTGTGGCGGCTATCCTGAACCATCCTTCCTCAGAAGAGCGGCCCGGCCCAAGCCTCCAGAACCACGACGGGAACCCTGCAGCGTCCAACACTGAGGCGGATGGGGAGGCAGTGGAGACAGGCAGGACCAGTGACCCACAGACCTCCATCCATAACGCCCTCGTGGCTCATGTAAGCGCTCGGAGCGGTCTGGTGTCCTGAAAATTGTCAGATGAGGCCCAAAAACTCAAATATTGACTACACAGTCGTTGTGTGTTTCTGTTGAACCCTCAGCTCTTCCAGAAATGTCGACTGGTTCAGAGGATCCTTGACGCCTGGGAGGAGAACGATAAAATACAGTAAAGATCTTCTCATAAACATGACTTAGCGATGTGCTCAATACATTTGTTGAAATTAGGGTTGCCATGGAGTTTTTCCACGGTAACCGTCTCAGAAAATATCATGGTAATACGGCATCACTGCAGATGGTATTTTATTATTAAATTATTATTATTATTGTCGGTTACATTGTTTGAAGTATCAAAAAAGTTGACGGTGTGCTGGAGGCGTGCGACAGCTCAGCCAGACTGTCCGTACTTTAAACTCTCACATCGATGTCGTCCCTCTGAGCTGGAAAAGATGGATTTGTGAGCGGGGATGTGGAAAGTTATTTCAATAGCGCATTTTATGATTGACTTTGAAACAATCAAATTTTTTTGTTCGCCGTTAAAGTTATAAATGGGACGCATACTTTGATCTGTGTGGGGGGGATTCTTAAAGATGTGTGACGTGTTTCCTCCTTTGAAATCACTCTGCGTCCATATTTTTTTGCAAACTAGATTTCCGTCCTCAAGGACAAACCCCATGTTCATTTTTTCAATTTCCAAAGTTCTCCCACCCTAGATTTTAATGACCTTTTCGGTGGTGGAGATGGCGATATGATCAGTTTTATTTTCTCCGCTGCCTCTGTGTGTGTGTGTGTGTGTGTGTGTGTGTGTGTGTGTGTGTGTGTGTGTGTGTGTGTGTGTGTGTGTGTGGGGCGCCCGTTGCTGAGTCAGGCAGTCTAGGAGGAAAGGTGTCGCGCCACTTTACACGTGCGCAGTATGATAACCATCGATTTTAATACCACAGATACCTCGATGCCGGTATACCAAGTGAAGAAGTGAAATCAGGGTGTTTGCAGTCCTGTTACTTTGATGAAAGTAATCTCAGTGTGTACTTGTGACTGTCAGGTCTGAGGGAGGAGCCAGGAGAGGAAACATGGGTCATCTGACCAGAATCGCCAACATGGTGGTCCAGAACCTGGAGAAAGGACCGGTACAGGTCCAGATGTCTGACCTCATCAGAGGTAATTATGTGATGCAGTACTCTTGATGCCAAATGAGGTCTCCATTTGAATTGAGAAGTCATTGAATCATAGACTCTTTCGCAGAGCTGCCAGAAGACTGCAGAGGTCGCTGGGAGAGCTTCGTGGACGAAACCCTGAGAGAAACTAACAGGAGGAACACGGTAGAGTTGGTGAGATGTCACTGTATCACCAAACGCTTTTCTGAAGAAATGCCAATCTTTTAACGTCCCCTCACTTCCTCTTCTTCTCTCCCACCTGAAGCCCAGTGTGTTCTAGCAGCAGCAGTTTATATGGACAGGACCATGCAGGCCAGCACAGTGTCAGAGCAGCCGTTGCCGGCTTCTCAGCCAATTGAACTTTTCTTGTCAAAATTGTCATTTAATAAATCCAAGACTTTATAAAGTCAGAAGTGTCTTTTAATTATTAAACAGCAGTAGTGGCCCGGATCACACTTTGCAGATGTCAAGCTCGGCAGACTCTCCTCAGTGAGGTCACAGACAGTCATGGTATCTGCTGCTATGTTTTCAAAGGAGGTGACAGAACAAGGCAAACTGCAGATGGGCATTTACCACTGCGAGAAAATGTCATTTGCTGCATTGCAAGTAGTCTGATATTCAAAAAGACTGAGTGTGTTTGTCTCTTCAGTTAAAACTTATGTAGAATGACAAAACTCAGTGACTCAACTTTCCATCAACCTTTAGGACCCGATGAAAGTGGGTTCAAATTCACTCCTCTTCCTCCTCTATTCCTCACAGAGAGAAGCAGATACCCCCCCACCCACCACCACTACCCCGCTTCTTTTAATTGAATAGTTCCCAAAGTCCCGATCACTATATAACGTACTGTCTATCAAAATAAACAGCAGAACTTATTTGCGGGCCTTCCCAACAGCGAAGAATTTCCTTGATATGAAGGCTAATATATAAAAAGTCTTAACTATTATCAAATTAAATGATGAATGATCTGGATAGCTACGACTGTCCTGAAAAAAACAAGATACAGCATGAATGGTTACCTCCTACAATGACCAAGATATGAGCTTAAAAGTGAAGGTAGTTTAAATTTGCCTAAAAATATCCTGTGTTCACGGGGTTAATTCAGAAATACATCAATTTATTTGAGTTTTTTTGAAATTTTTTTAGGAATAACAGCGATTTACTTATCGACGACTGCTGTTTCTATACTGTGTCTGTCATATTTTAGTCGCAATGTGACGTAGCCGTATGTCTTGTTACAATCACTGCATCTGTAAAGTGGAGCTGAGCAAACGTCTGCACCGTTCTGCAGGTGAGCACCCACAACATGCACTCGTCCAGCGAGGACGACGACATGGAGAGCCCGTTCCCCAACGACCTGTCTCTGCAGCAGGTGAGGCCGCCGCAGGGGGATGCACGCCGCGCTCCACACTGCCGTTATAAAGTAATTACAGCGCAACACATCCTGTCGGTCGCAAACCAAACGGGATATCACTTCACAAGTTTCCTTCGACTCTCGCAGGCGTTCTCCGACTATCAGATCCAACAGATGACCGCCAACTTCGTGGATCAGTTCGGGTTCAACGATGAGGAGTTCAGCGAACACGATGAAAATATCAAGTAACTAGATCGCGGCTTCAGAATAATAACATCTTGTGAATCATCCCCCCAAAAAACTGAGAGCAAAGATAATGAGCTGCTTTTATAATGTCTGTTTTAATTTGAATTGTCTTTTTGTCTTCACTCTGTAATGCTGACTCACATTTTAACTGTTTTCTTTCCTCAGTGCCACATTTGACCGAATTGCCGAAATAAACTTCAATCTAGATGCTGATGATAATAGTGTAAGTATTTTTTTTTACAAGGATGTGTGTCTTGTTTTGGGACTTAAAATTGCTTATTAATCTAATTGAATCTTGTGTATCTGCTGTCCTTGTCGGTGATGTTTATATGCTACCGTTGAGTGAAACGAATAAACGCTGTAGTTCAACGTGGCATCAGTAAATACATTTTTAAATGTCCCTATGTCTTTATTTTTGTTGTGTTTTTATTATCATTTATTTTGTAATGAATTTTGCTTTAAAACAATTTTCCAGTTTGACCCATCATATCACAGCAGAAACATTTTTGTCTCTGATGTTTTGATTAGTCTTTATGGAGGTTTGCAATTTATAGTTTGGAATGAAAAAAAGGAAATTGTCACTTTACGTCACTATTTACTGCCTATTTGGAAAATAATTACTACAAAAATGTTCGAGCTCAAAACAGTCCGTCGACTTAAAGAATCGATTTGACTCGTTTATCTGAAAATGTCGAGCGATTTCTAAAACACAGCAGAACCTTTTGATGTGATTTTCCCGCTCCGAGCTGTCTTCGGCTTCCCTTCGGTTCGGCTGCACGGTCACATGGTGCAGGAGGAGGATTAAACTGGCAGCAGACCGCTGGACTGGCTTTTAACTGGAAGTGTGTGTTGGTTCACAGGCCAACGCGGCTGCTTTCGAAGCCTGCTGTAAAGAGAGGATACGCCAGTTTGATGATGCTGAAGAGGAGGAGGACATCTGGGAGGAGAAGGAGATCAACTATGCAACACAAGCTAAATCCAGGACACGGTAGACCTGACGGCGTTTTCCTGCTTCACGTTTCCTCACCGCAGTTTTTCTTTTTTTTATTAGGGTTTGGCGTTCGGACTTTTTATGGGTACACCCACATATTTTATAACTAGATATAAAATGAGACAACACCATTCGTATCCGTGTAGTTCACTGTTGCGTCACTCAACCCGTTCCCTCTGTGAAGCTGCGCCAGTGTTTGTGTCTCTCTTAACACGCTGTAACCCTGTGGATATGATCACTGGTGCATTGTGGGAATCTGCCACAGGCGGAGTTTCCTTCACAGCAGCCACTCGGCCTCCCCGGCTGCTCCGGAGCTGTTGGGAGAGAGTAACAGCTGCACTGGTTCAGCTTGCTCGACTACTGAAAGCTGGCAAATTGTAGCAGCTAATAACTGTGTTGTCATAATATGGAGCCGCACCTCCAATTCACTTCAATACTAAGTCTGGATAAAATGAGAATCAGGATTTTTTTTTTGAGGGGGTTCAAATTGAGATCTCGATTCTCTCATGATATTTTATTTCAATCGAAACGTTTATTGCTTTCATTCAAGTATTTCATAAACTATGAATTTGTTGTCGTTACCTTTTAATCAACTTGTGTCCACGTTCTATATCTTCCAGGTTTGGAGTCTCTCAGACCTCAGAGGGAAGCTCCAGAAGCAGCATGGAAAACGGAGGCCGGGAGCGGGACCGCGGTTCTGAATCTGATGAGGACGAAGACTCTGAGCAGAACACGTCAGATACAGGTAGACCGGGTCAGAGCACGTCAGATACAGGTAGACCGGGTCAGAGCACGTCAGATACAGGTAGACCGGGTCAGAGCACGTCAGATACAGGTAGACCGGGTCAGAGCACGTCAGATACAGGTAGACCGGGTCAGAGCACGTCAGATACAGGTAGACCGGGTCAGAGCACGTCATAAACAGGTAGACCGGGTCAGAGCACGTCAGATACAGGTAGACCGGGTCAGAGCACGTCAGATACAGGTAGACCGGGTCAGAGCACGTCATAAACAGGTAGACCGGGTCAGAGCACGTCATAAACAGGTAGACCGGGTCAGAGCACGTCAGATACAGGTAGACCGGGTCAGAGCACGTCAGATACAGGTAGACCGGGTCAGAGCACGTCAGATACAGGTAGACCGGGTCAGAGCACGTCAGATACAGGTAGACCGGGTCAGAGCACGTCAGATACAGGTAGACTGGGTCAGAGCACGTCAGATACAGGTAGACCGGGTCAGAGCACGTCAGATACAGGTAGACCGGGTCAGAGCACGTCAGATACAGGTAGACCGGGTCAGAGCACGTCAGATACAGGTAGCCCTTCAAAATAAGCTTTGTGTCTTCGTTTGAAAGTCTTGTGTCTTGTTTCCAGTTTCCAGCTGGACGGCGAATTTCAGGGACTCTGGAGGGACGGCAGCGTCTCAGACTCCAGCAGCGTGGGACAGCTCAGCAGGGATGCAGCAGACCGGCTGGGCCAACTTCACCGA